>NC_134404.1:236304767-236552267 GCF_038048845.1 Mixophyes fleayi | reverse complement strand
CATGTACAGGGCACCTCTCATTCCAATACCAATAGTACAAGTTCCCTTTGAACGGATAGCTATGGACCTTGTGGAGCCACTGGAAAAATCAGCACGTGGGCACCAATATATACTAGTGGTGCTTGACTATGCAACCAGGTATCCAGAGGCAATTCCCCTACGAAACATAAAGTCCAGCACCATAGCTAAAGAACTTGTATTGATGTTTACACGCTTGGGAATACCCAAAGAAATTCTCACAGACCAGGGTACTCCATTCATGGCTAAACTGATGAAGGACATGTGCCAGTTGCTAGGGGTTACGGCGCTTCACACCTCTGTATACCATCCACAAACAGATGGCTTGGTGGAACGCTTTAACCGCACATTAAAGCACATGCTCTTTAAAGCAGTGGCTCAAGAGAAAATAGATTGGGACACTCTTATTCCCTATTTGATGTTTGCCATTCGTGAGGTACCTCAAGCTTCAACAGGGTTTAGTCCCTTTGAGTTATTGTTTGGGAGACAGCCCAGGGGTATCTTAGATATGTTAAAAGAAGGCTGGGAGCAGCAAGGTCCCAGGGAGCCAAATCTGGTACAATTTGTGTCCCAAATGTATGAGAGGCTAGGAAAGATAGGGCCCATTGTGCAGCAACATGTAAAAGAGGCTCAGGAACGACAGAAGAAAAGTTATGACAAAAGTGCTGTTGTTCGATCTTTCAAGCCTGGGGACAAGGTCCTAGTCCTGGTTCCTACCCAGGAAAGCAAACTTTTCGCCCATTGGCAGGGTCCATATGAAGTTCTAGAGGCTGTCGGTCCTGTCAATTACAGAGTCCACCAGTTAGGTAGGAGAAGGGAGGAGCAAATATATCATGTTAACCTCCTTAAACCCTGGCATGATGAGGAAACCTCTCCTCAGGTAGTGAGTACTGCCATTGAAAAGTCTGTAGTGACCCATAGAGCCATCCTTGTCCATTCAGCAGAGACAACAGACTGAAGAAATGATTCGCCGGAACAGGGATGTCTTCTCTTCCATTCCTGGGCGCACTACCTTAATCGAACACGACATTGGCACTGCGCCAGGAGTCATTGTAAAGCAGAAGCCGTATCGTATTCCAGAAGCCAGACGGGTGGACGTGAAAAAGGAGGTCAAGAAGATGCTCCAGTTAGATGTAATTGAAGAGTCCACTAGTGAATGGAATAATCCCATTGTGCTTGTCCCGAAACCCAATGGGACAATTAGGTTCTGCAATGACTTTAGGCGCCTAAACAGTATGTCGCAGTTTGATGCCTATCCGATGCCACGTGTGAATGAACTAGTGGAAAATCTTGCTGGTAGCAATTATTTAACAACCCTTGATCTAACAAAGGGTTATTGGCAAGTTCCCGACTTCCACGGCCAAGCCAAAGACTGCATTTTCCACCCCTGATGGTCTCTATCAATATAAAGTCCTACCCTTTGGGTTGCATGGGGCACCTGCCACCTTCCAAAGGGCTATGAATAAATTGCTACGACCTCACACAGCTTATGCAGCTGCTTACTTGGACGATATAGTGATTTATACCTCAGACTGGGATCACATTTAGCCAAAGTTGAGGCGGTCTTAGCTTCATTAAGGTCAGCAGGGTTAACAGCTAACCCAGAGAAATGTGCCATAGCCATGAGAGAAGCCAAATATTTGGGGTACATTGTTGGTCGAGGGCATGTAAAACCCCAGCTAGACAAAGTGGAGGCAGTCAAAAGTTGGGCAAGACCAGAAAAAAAGTCGCAGTTAAGAACCTTTTTAGGCTTAGTAGGTTACTACAGGCGGTTTGTAAGCCACTTCGCCACTAGAGCTGCTCCACTTACGGACATGTTAAAAAAAAGTTGTCCAGATAGATAAACCTGGTCTGATTCTGCAGAAACCGCCTGGTCTGATCTTCGGTTAGCTCTTTGTTCCTCTCCAGTTCTACAAGCACCGGATTTTACCCGGAGGTTCTTCCTCCAAACTGATGCTTCTGGTGTTGGCTTAGGTGCAGTCTTGTCACAGGAGAAGAATGGAGTAGAAAATCCTGTCCTGTACCTAAGTCGTAAGTTGCTGCCAAGGGAACAAAAATATGCCACTGTGGAGAAAGACTGTCTCGCCATAAAATGGGCTACAGAAGCTCTGCGCTATTATCTTTTAGGCAGAGAGTTCACCTTAATAACAGGCCATGCACCATTGAGATGGATGCAGAGCAACCGGGAGGTAAATGCCAAGGTAACCCGCTGGTTCTTGGCACTGCAACCTTTTAAGTTCATAGTAGAACATAGACCTGGGATTCTGCACAAGAATGCAGAAGCATTGTCACGAAAATATGTGCTCCTCGCGAAGTCCGCGTCCCCCTACTTGGAGACGCTAGGGAGAGGGATATTTAACAAAAGGAGGCATTTAGCTGGCAATATGCAGATAAAGCAGGGAAGTAGAGTAAAACATTGGCACAGTTATGTACCTAGGTGGAGATTAAACTAGGTAAAAACATATGTGTAGTTTAAAATTGGTTTACTTACATGATTTAAAAGCTGCTTCCTCTCAGCAAACAGACAGGGTGGGTCTGATAGTCTAAACAGAGTCGGGGATGGACGTTTCCTTTTAAAGAGGTGGGTGTGTCACATGTCCATCAAGCTAGGCCTGTGGGAGGAGTATCAGGTATAAAACCCTGCTTGTTTCATTGTTCAGGGAGATCAACGCTGGGCTAGCTGGCTGATCTGGACAGAGAGCTGGACTATGTATAGTAAGCGTTGAGGGTCTCCATAATTGCTGTGCAAGTATACGGTGTCAAAACATTATTACCATCCTGACAATAAAGAACCAAAAAAAAAAGGAAAAAGTTGTACGCGTGTGCTTCTGCAGTAGCGGGCTCTTGCCACAATATACATATATATATATATATATATATATATATATATATATATATATATCTAATATATAAAAGCCTAGCGGCGTGTGTTAGTGTGTGTGTGTGGAAAAAACTATTTTCTCAGAAAGGGCTCATCCAATTGACCTGAAATTTGGTATACTGACATTATAATAGTGAAGTCAGTTAACTTCCATCATCCCCCCTTCCCCCCGTGGGAGGGGTAGTAAAGGCTAAATTTACGAGTTGAGGGCTCAAACTAATTTTCGTGAGGTAATTTTACCTCATGAACACACATGCTGTGTTAGTGTGTGGAAAAAACTACCAGGTGACAGAGTGCTCAAGCTGCAGCGCCACCTGCTGGGCGGAGTTATATACTACACTGACCTACTAAATTCTTAGCATTATCTAATATATAAAAGCCTAGCGGCGTGTGTGTGTGGCGATGAGATGACAAGAACCTTTTTAACACCTTAAGTAGCTTGATTTGACTAGAATGCATGAGTATCATGCACGGGTTAACTTGTATATACCGAGCGCGGGCATATTTTTCTCTGGTTTTGTTTCAAAATATTGCCTTTTTGTCATAGCAGCTGTCCATCAAGCCTATTTAAGGCACATTTGGGTGTGGCTCACAAGCCAGCCTTTGCTAGATGTAAACCCCTATACCTGGGAGGTGAGTGCATCTGATTTTAACTGCATTTTAATAGTGTTTAAAGCATATAGGTCAGTGTAGGACCTGCATATAATGAGGTACCCTTGACGTGTGATGCAGGCTTAAGTCTTTTGAGCAAAATATGAACTAATACCTCAAGTTTTCATTTTGCTAGACACACACAGATATGCAGTTTAAAGGATAAGCGCTGACAACTTTCTTTCTGTTTTGTATACATATATGGGCATTTATATTGCCACGCAGCTGGTACCACATACAATATGGGATATACCGAGCGTGGGCTTGTTGCCAAGCAGCTGGTACCATATATAATGTGGGATATACCGAGCGCCGGCTTATTTTTCTCTGGTTTTGTTTCAAAATATTGCCTTTTTGTCATAGCAGCTGTCCATCAAGCCTATTTAAGGCACATTTGGGTGTGGCTCACAAGCCAGCCTTTGCTAGATGTAAACCCCTATACCTGGGAGGTGAGTGCATCTGATTTTAACTGCATTTTAATAGTGTTTAAAGCATATAGGTCAGTGTAGGACCTGCATATAATGAGGTACCCTTGACGTGGGATGCAGGCTTAAGTCTTTTGATCAAAATATAAACTAATACCTCATGTTTTCATTTTGCTAGACACACACAGATATGCAGTTTAAAGGATAAGCGCTGACAACTTTCTTTCTGTTTTGTATACATATATGGGCATTTATATTGCCACGCAGCTGGTACCACATACAATATGGGATATACCGAGCGCGGGCTTGTTGCCAAGCAGCTGGTACCATATATAATGTGGGATATACCAAGTGCAGGCTTATTTTTCTCTGGTTTTGTATATATATATATATATATATATATATATATATATATATAAATTGTTGTTTTAAAAAAATAAAAACACTGCAAAGGTCTGTGCTGGTGATGATCATCATTAACAAAGATCTTTGCATCAGTCCTCAGGCACCCGAAACAGGGGCAAACGCAGGATTTGTAGAGGGGGGGTTTCCACACCACGCCGCCAGTGGGCGTGACCAGCATGCATGGGGGCGTGGCTATAACAGACAGTTCTTGGCTGCTCTCCAACTCTTCCTATCCCCAAAATATACGTGGGCAATGCTGTGTGCACTACTGTTAGGTGCACGCAGCTCTTCCTTTTCAAGCAGAGCCGTGTGAAGCGGGGGCAGGGTCCAGCCAACTCAATTATACAGTGTCCCAGGCTTGGAGGGGGTTTCCAGGCACTAGCAACCCCCCCCCTTCCCCTCGGTTTGCCTATGCAAAAATGGTGTGCCTGTTGACAGGAGTATCTGCAGGTCTGCATGAGAGGCATTTGCATGAACATGGCCTTACTGTACTAAAGCTACATTTTGCACACCACTTCCCTAGACTTTTCTGCCACTTAAGGCATAACGAAGCACAATTTCAGATGTGAACTATCCTGCATGTGTGAGGCCTCTTTTTGAGCATGCACAGAACAAATGCACGCAACTTATGCTAGGCAAACTGGCATATTACTCACTCTCCATCAGGCCTTTGTATTTAAGAGTCTAATGGGTTAATTGTCTGTTCAATACAAATACTCAGATGTTTGCCAATGAATGGATATGTAGGTAATTTGGTTTATCCCTTAAGCCTGCTTCTATATTTTACTTCTGAAGAAATCACCATTTTTAGATGAAGAAATGCATCAAGGCTTTTATGCAATTTAATTTACAGATGTACTGTTTGTTTGTTATTTTTCCCCATGGACTGATTTCATTCCATTCTCAAAGTTTAAAGAACTTCATGGCCAATAAGGATCTCACACAGATTAGTAGGGAGTTTGAATAATATGGAGGCTGACTTGTGACAGATTACTCTCCTGCAAGTTGAGATGCCGGGGACTGGAAGATAGCGGGCCCCCAGGTAAGTCTGTGCTGCCGGGCCCCCTGGTGAGCTTGGGCCTAGTACAAGAGTACCCCCCTGATAGTGGTCCTTCTCTTCCTCAGGATGTTAAGGATAGTGGTTGATAGATTTTCAAAGGTGGCCCACTTTGTTACCCTGATGGGGCTTCCTTCTGCTTCTGCTCCTGCTCTAGCTGACATCTTTGTCAAAGAGATATTCAAACTATATGGTTGCTCACAAGAGATTGTCACTGATCGAGGGGTGCAATTTGTGTCAAAATTGTAGAGCTCTCCCTGCAAAAAGTTTGACATCAAATTAAATTTTTCCACTGCATATCACCCGCAGTCAAATGGGTAAACAGAGAGGGTAAGCCAAGACCTGGAGACATTCATTTGGATGTATATTTCCGCAAGTCAAGACAACATGATTGAGCTGTTACCATGAGCTGAGTTTGCTCATAATAATCACACTCATGAAGGGATGTCCATGTCCCTTTTTTCATCCTATATGGTTGTCACCCTCAGTACTCTCTTCCGTCCCCATTCCAATGGTTCCTGCTGTTGACATCCTATTACAAAAGTTCTCAGACATCTGGACCAAAGTAAAACCAAATTTAATTAAAACTTCTTCTCACTACAAATCAGCAGCTGACAAAAAAAGATGTACAGTTTCTAGTTTAGTTCCAGGGGAGATAGTCTGGTTATCCACAAGGAATCTTCGCTTACGAGTACCTAGTATGAAGTTCGCACCACGTTTCTTTGGACCTTTCAGAATCCTATAAAAGATTAATCTAGTGGCCTTCAAGTTCGATTTACCAGCCTCATTACATGTCATCATCATCAACATTTATTTATATAGTACCAGCAAATTCCGTAACGCTTTACAATTGGCAACAAAGTAATAAAACAATACTGGGTAATACAGACAGACAGAAAGGTAAGAGGGCCCTGCTTGCAAGCTTACAATCTATGGGCTCTCCAAATTGTTCTGTTTCCCTACTCAAACCTTTAGTACTTAATCATTTTACCCTCTAGAAGTGATCCTCCTTTGTCTACAGCAGTTGACCAGCCAAAGGAGTACAAGGTTAGCCAGATTTTGAACTTTGTGTTTCTAAAGTTGGTCTTCAATTCCTTGCGGATTTGCAGGGATACAGTCTTGAAGAGCGTTCTTGGGTCAAGGTCTCTGACATTCATGCTCCCAAACTTCTTAAGCTGTTTCATAGGAAATTTTTTGATAAGCCTTTTATTGGGTGTCCGGAGTCCACCCCTAAGAGGGGGATACTGTCACACATTGAAGTTCGGCATTTATTTTTCGATCCAGCTGTCCGGCACACTCTGTCTATTCGTCCATCCACTCCAGGCGCAGAACCTTGTGAAATAATAATAATACTTTGTACAACAGAAGATGCATGGCCCTTTAAGAGCTCTGAACCTGTGATCATGTGTTCTGTCTTGAGACCCGCCTGATCAGTTCAATAATTTAAATGTGCTCAGTTCACAGCTCTGTATTAGGCTCTAAACCTTTACTTCAGTGTTCCAATACTTCTTGTGGCTAATCCCTGTGAACTCTGACCCGGACCGTACCTTACCTTTTTTGTACCTATCGTTTGGTACTATTCATCATCCTGTTTGTTGCTGGCTGGCTTGTTCTGACACTCCTTCTGTTTCCTGATTTGGCAGCCTGCAGTCTGATTGTGTACTAGTTCCGGCTACATTGACCAGTCTCTCTTCTCACTTTGATACCAACTCGTCTTGCCTGCAGGCAGCGCAGAGGGCCGTGACCTGAAAACTTACCAGCAGCAAACCCCAAACCTCCGCTCCTCCAGGGTGGCGAAAGTGAATCCACTATATCTTCTAGAATGGTGACACAATGGTAGGCAGAGTCACAATACTGGCAGGCTTTTTAAGGACTTCTATACAAGGCAGGCATTTTAGGGACCTATATACAATACAGGAAGCATTTCAGAGATTGATATACAATACAGAGTGCACCCCAATTACCCATATACAATACAGAAAGCATATCAGAGACGATAAATGTGACAAGACCGGGCCTTACATTGAGAATATTGGGTCAGCCTAGTCTGTCAATCAGTGGGCCAATTGAACAAGAGCAGCCAACTCGGTTATCAAATGCCGCCCAGTGGCCAGATCCAGTATTGCTGTGGTGTCCAGAGAGGGTGGTCAGAGGCAGCTCACAGGAAGTGTGAAACAACTGTGGACACTGTTACAACAGAAAAGCGTGGAAGAGGTTAAAAACAGGAGGGCCTGGACTCTATCTACAATCAGGAGGTGGACTCTCCCTGTTTACTGACCATTGTTCCAGCACCTCTCCAACGCAGACTGGATGGCACGGAAACAGCAGGTGGTAGACCACTGATGTCATGAGGGCAGCACAGTGGCGTAGTGGTTAGCACGTCTGCCTCACAGCACTGGGGTCATGAGTTCAATTCCCGACCATGGCCTTATCTGTGTGGAGTTTGTATGTTCTCCCTGTGTTTGCGTGGGTTTCCTCCGGGTGCTCCGGTTTCCTCCCACACTCCAAAAAATATACTGGTAGGTTAATTGGCTGCAATCAAAAAATTGACCCTAGTCTCTCCCTCTCTGTATGTGTGTGAGTGTGTGTCTATAGTAGGAAATTTAGACTGTAAGCTCCAATGGGGCAGGGACTGATGTGAATGAGTTCTCTGTACAGCGCTGCGGAATTAGTGGCGCTATATAAATAAATGATGATGATGATGATGATGATGGTAGACCACTGATGTCATGTTCAACCTCCACCCTTGTTACCACCAAGACTCTACACACCACCAAAAAAGGGACCATGGCCGGGGGGGTTGACCCAGGGAGTGGGCAAGAATCAACAACTTCATGGGGCCCCTAAACGGCAGCGCAACTTTGCTAGTGGGTGTGTTCATACAATTGGGGGCATGGCTGTGCATCATTGCCCATGCCCAGGCCACCCTCCTACAGAAAAAAAACCTGCATTGTTGTGTACACCATTGAACGGTCACCAAAAATTGGGATTGTCCCACTAGAATCACAACATTTCACAGACTCTGCTGCTCTCTCACTTTCACCACCTGTTGCTGCAGGTTTCTTTAGTTGCAGCTTATCTGGATCCCTATTTTGGGGAAAAAATGGATACATTTAGAAAATTACAGCCAGCGTTAAATCAATAGCACCCACAAATAACAATTAGGCCTTCCTCCAGCCCCAACATTAAAATAATAGTATTCACATTTAATAAATAAACCTATTTCCCTCCCTACAAACAGCCCCAGCAATAAATTAATAGTATTTACATTTTAGAAATATACCTATTTCCCGCAACTATCAATGCCATTAAATAATTCATAGGCACATTCAATAAAAAGACCTCATTCTCCCCAAACTCACCCCCACATTCAGTAGCCCCCAAACCACCCCATCTTAAATTAATAGTCCCCACTACTGTGCCTCTCCCCCCCCCTTTTTCCTCATACTGTGCCTCACCCCCTTTTCTCACGCCGTGCCCCTCCCCCCTTTTTTCTCATGCTGTGCCTCTCACCCCCCCTTTTTGCTTGTTTTGTGCCTCTCTCCCCCCTTTTTGCTCATGCTGTGCCTCTCTCTCCCTTTTTGCTCATGCTGTGCCTCTCTCTCCCCCTTTTTGCTCATGCTGTGCCTCTCTCTCCCCCTTTTTGCTCATGCTGTGCCTCTCTCTCCCCCTTTTTGCTCATGCTGTGCCTCTCTCTCCCCCTTTTTGCTCATGCTGTGCCTCTCTCTCCCCCTTTTTGCTCATGCTGTGCCTCTCTCTCCCCCTTTTTGCTCATGCTGTGCCTCTCTCTCCCCTTTTTGCTCATGCTGTGCTTTTCTGCTTTCCCCCCTTTACTTACCTTTCTATTAGCTTCTCTCTTCTTTTCTGTCTTCTCTCTTCTTGCTTCTTTCTTGGTCCTCTCTGCGTTGCTCCTCACTGAATGTCAGGCGTGACTTGATGATGTCACGCCCGACATTCAGTGTAAACAGAGGAGGGAGGAGGAGGGACGCCGGTGCCGCAATCACCTCTCCCCCACCTCCTCCCCCCACCAACGAAATGTCTGACCCTGAACAATACAAAAAAGAAAAAGTGGCCAGTGAGGGCCCTGAGTTGGAGAAGATTGGAAGAGAAAAGACTTGGACTGATATAGAGTAACCATCTCTTAGGGCCAGAAAGGATCGCTTGAAGCAGGATCTTCTACAGACATATCCGGCAGCGTACTCCTAGGACTGATTTTGTTAACACTCCAATGGGAGACACTCGCAGATTCTGGGGAATTGGTGAGCCCACATCAGTAGGGAGACTAATATCTAGGGTCCCAACAAGCTGGTGGAGAGTGGGCCAAGCGGCTGGGATTAGCAAGATACACAGACCCACCTATGGATCAGAACCCGTGGCCCACTTGGATTGTCATTTGTGGACTTTAATACCGGGAGTTTGTGCCTGCTAGAATTCTGTTGGGATTTTCTGACACTTGTCTATCTAAGATCTAAATCTGTCCCTCTCAGTCTCACTTATTTACCTCTCAGCCTGTCTCTCTCATAGCTGCTTCTCTCAACAAATTTCTCTCTATCAGCCTGTTTCTCACACCTGTCGTTGTCTAAGGTCTCAGTCTCTCTCTCTCTCAGCCTGTCTCTTTTACCTCTCAGTCTGTCTCTCTCTGCTGTCTCTTTTACCTCTCAGTCGGTTTCTTTAATAGCTGCCACTGGTCACTGACATCTCAATGAAGAGAACAAACAGTAAAGGAGACAATAGATAATACATATGGGTTCTGCAAAATATTTAACACGGATCCCAAAAGGTACCTTTAGCTGGTCTCTGATATCAGACAGTTTAGTTAGTTGACCCTGCTGAAAAAAAAGAAGAGATTGACATAATCAGCCTGATTCATGTTTGGACGTAAGTCCATTTGCGCGTTGTATCATGTGAGAAATAAGCTCAGGACATGCTCAGAAACGGACCATAATTAATGACCGCAATTGCATGCAATGCAAGTCCAAATGCAAATGACACTTATGATTGCCTGCGACTTGAAGAGCACGACTGGGGAGGGAAGGGACAGACTAACGTAGCCCAAGTACAGTAAGGGTGTTCTCACACAGATGCAGACGATTCAAGCACGCTTCTTTTCAGACGTCAGGTTTGCACCCGTTCCAGGGCAGGTGTAACTGACAGATGATAGTGATGACCAAACATGACATTGTCTCTTACAATCTAATGGGATGAATGCCAATTCATCTGCACTGACATTGCTACATATGTTTAGACATATGTTTATGTATATGTTTATAGGTATATATGTACTTGCATACATTAGCATAGCGATTTTATTTTTAATAGTAAAATTTATTTCAAAACTATCATTACACACTTTATTATACTAGATTATATTTTATTTCCAGGTGCAGAACCAACACCACCCCTGCACATTCTCATTGAAAAAAAAATTTGAAATAATTAAACAAAATTATTTATGAGTTTGTTGTAAAATGTTTATTTTTCTTTATTGGTTTATAAAAAAGTTTGTAAAAAAAATTATAATGATACATACTTGTTAGTAAAGTATGTGATAAAGGGGTTATTATTAACATGGAATGGTGCAGGTTGATGAGTGCAGTGAAACAGTTAATATAATGTATATGTCAGGAAACATCAGTGTTTAGGTCAATTAGGGTAATTACAGAAATGCACGCACATGTATTCCGTTGCGACTTAGGAAAAAATATGCATGTAGTGAAACTGATGCAATTGCTCAAAAACAATACAAATACAAAAAAAAAAAAATCGCTTATGTGAGTTACTACCATGTTAACGCCAGAACGGATGCCTCATATATGGTTGGATTTGAATATGGGTTTACGTACGTACAAGCTATGTGCTCTTTTTTATAAGCGCAAGTTGCATCCAAGTTGTGTCCGAACATGAATCAGGCCCTATGTTAGCATCAGGAGATTTTTCCCATCATACAGACAAAGGTCAAACTCCCTAATTCCAAACTGGTATATTTCAGGGTATACACCAAAGACCCATCTTTCCATTTAATTGAGGTAAAATTCTTTGAGTGCAATTATTTAGGTAATTCATCAACCCTAAACTGTTGTACATGTTTATTACAAGCAGCAGATAATCAATAATAATTAATCCTCTAATATAGAAACCCTATATTAGGGGTTATATCTATTGTCAACTGAAAAAATATTTCTTTATTTCTTCTGCAATAAATAGACTAAACAGATCATCCTCGAAAACATATTAAGGCGCCACATTCCTGGACGAAACCCTAATGAATATTCCTTTACTGAAAGGGTAATCATGCTGTGATCCAACCATGAAACAGGAACATGTTGAGGATTTTGCACAAACACAAATCAATCCTCATATATCCTCTGAAGAACAATATGAGCACTTGCTGTCTTATACCCCATTCATACTGCACCAAAATCCCGGGTTTTTCCTGGGTCGAGCTCAAACGACCCGGGTCTTGGTGCAGTGAAAAATCCCGGGTCTAAAAACCCGGGTCTTCAACCCGGGATTTATCGAGGGCTAATTCCCGGGTCGGACCCGGGTTGCTTGCACTATGAATGGAAAAACCCGGGTTTTTGCATAGTTGCATAGGGGAGAGAGAGAGAGAGAGAGAGAGACAGAGAGAGACAGAGAGAGAGAGAGACAGAGAGAGAGAGAGAGACAGAGACAGAGAGAGAGACAGAGAGAGACACAGAGAGAGAGAGAGACACAGAGAGAGAGAGAGACACACAGAGAGAGAGAGACACACAGAGACACACAGAGAGAGATTGAGATTTTTTTTTTTTCTTTTCTTCCATATTCCAGCTTTCTGCCAATGAAAAGTGCTCTGGTGATGACTCCCACAAATTGCCAGGGCACAGACTTGTGCAGTATGAATGGGGTCAACCCAGGAAATTTCCGGGTCCAAGGTGCAGTATGAATGGTGTTTCTGAGCTGGGACGCTCCGAGCCCCTGCAAAAACCCGGGATATTGCAGGGGCAGCAGTATGAAAGTGGTATTAATGGTGGAGGCCTCTCCATCAATCAATGAAAGCTAACTATATCAGTCAATCAGGAAACATTTCAGAGTAAACTGGAATAGTTTGCTTTAAGCAAATGCTTGTCTAAAAATGAGATTTGTCCACAATAGGATTAACCGTGCCATTAAAATATCCACCTAGAATTATAACATAATCTGTAAAATCCAGAAACATCGGTGTGATTTTCAATATATTGTCCCTATTAGCACTGATTGGCTGCATAATTTGCCCACAACAAATATATACAGGTCTCTGTGGACTGCATATGGAGTGTTCTCACAATATTGGATGGTTACTCCTCTCTTTATCTCAATGGAGGGAGCTAAGTAAACTTCATTATGCAGCTCCTAAACCTGTTGTCCCTGTATTGTGCTAGTAGCTAAGAGCAAATATATACATATATACTTTTCCATTTCCATATTAGACATGCAGTAGAAAGCAGTAAAACAAAACATACACCTTTCTAGTAGATTTCAATTTGGTTGGTTTCTTTAATATATTTAAAAATATTACCAAAAGTAAATTTAGGATTTTTAGCTGATCTCTTCTTATGAGTTTCCTCCTTTAGTAATGTCAATTACTGGTTGTCTTTCTTTGATTTGCAGGCCATAAATAACAAGGTGGAGGCTAAATATCTATTGCAAATTAGTAGACATGGTTATACTCAGTAATTTGACAGTTTAAAATACCTGCATTTACATTTAACAGCACTTGCCTCCAATAATAATCTGTATATAACTAGTGCTATTTTAGTAAAATTCAACTGCTTCTTATCAGGTTTGCTTTACAATTTGACAAAGATTACTTAAATATAAGTATGATACTGTTACGATCTGCAGATGAAAAAACCTGTGCTAATCCTAACTGGCACTGGCAGACCAGGGGCGCAGAGTTCCCTGGTGTTCGCCAAGAACCGCCGTAAGGCGGTATTTACTTCACTGTCAGGAACTCACAAGCCGCGGCCCCCTGGACTGTCTCAGGAAGTAACACAGGCCTCAACGGAGGATGATATTGCCAGAAGATAATGCAGAAATATTGATAATGGAGGGATCAGGTATATGGATGCACACAGAATAACAGGCTGGCAGGGATCTAGTACAATGAATCAGGCATAGAGGTACTGACTGGTTAGAATCCAGTACACAGGTAGTCAGAAAATGTGTAGTCAGACTAGTCAGGTTCGGTACACAGGTGATCCAGCAATGCGTAGTCAGCCAAGCCGAGTTCGGTACACAAATGATCCAGCAATGCATAGTCTGCCAAGCCACGTTCGGTACACAGGTGATCTAGCAAACGGGGTCAGACAGGCCAAGTAACGGTACACAGAACCAGCAACAGTACGCACTCACACGGAAAAAGGCACATAGAGGAAACAGGAGTCAGATGCTAGCAACAAGTTGCACTGACACTGAGTGAGTGTCAGTGCCGATATTTTATAGAGAGCAATTCAAAAATCCTGCCCCGGCAGCCGAGTCATGTGACCTGCTACCCGGAAGTGCCGATTGCGGCACAGGGAGACACCGCTGGAGCAAGGAACACGTAAGAGTGTTACAGATGCTAAGTATTCTGAAATTAAAATTTCAATACAATATATAAATTAATTTTTTATTTTTTTTAAATGCCACCAGTTTTATGTGTTAGCATCTGGACCAAACACTTGGTGCTAAGATCTCCTGTTGAGATAAAATTGATAAAGAATGAGATTAAAAATGAAAGCTATGATAATAACTGCTAAGATACTATGGGGGGTATTCAATTGTTCCTCCGGGCGCCGCCGGAACGAGCGCGTTAAAACTATTACCGTTTATACGGTAAACTTGCGCTTAAAAACCGTTAATACGGTAGTTTACTCGCTGAATTTCAGAGATGAAATTCAGCGAGTAATTACCGTATTAACGGTAATAGTTTTAACGCGCTCGTTCCGGCGGTGCCCGGAGGAACAATTGAATACCCCCCTATATGTTCTAATTCAAGATTCCAATGCAATGTGATACATTATTTTAGTTGTAGCTTGTGTGATATCTGTACACTATTAGGGCCTGAGTCATTAAGGAAAGCAAGGCAAAAAAAAGGAGTACATTTTCTCATGGACAAACCATGTTACAATTCAAGGGGTGTGAATTAGTTCATTGTTTTGCACATACAGAAAATACTGGCTGTTTTTTCATGTAGCACACAAACTTGATAGCTTAATTTTTAAACTGAAATCTAAAGTTGATCTAGGACATGCCCTACCAACTATAAATCTTTCCCCACATTTTAAATTTACCTCCCCCTAAAATGCAATGTGGTTTTGCCAAGGTGCAAAGTTACTCCCTTTTTCTGCTATGCTCTACTTAATGACTTAGGCCCTTAATGTTCTTCTTTTCTGCTGTACCTTGACTATTTATCTGTATTGTGTTGCTTGTTTTGTTACCCCCTCTGTATTTGTATTGAAAAACGTTCCAAGTGTCTAATTTTCAACAGCCTTTGCTCCTGTCTTTCTGATGCAAGTAAGTTGGTCTAGCTTTACTGAAAAAGAACACACTAGTGGGAGAACCCTGGGTTTATCTATATATGGTGGACTTAGGGTCACTTTTTGCTAATCAATACCTTAATTAATTTTTCTTGAGAAGGGAAGCTTGATCATTTAGATGGAGTTGAAGAGCCTATTATAGGGCAAAATCATTCCTCTATTATTGATAAAAATTCTTAAAGATTTATTAGTCAAGGTCTATAGTTTTTTGGTAAACCATCTTTTTCAACCTCTGAATTTCTGGAAATTTAATTGAAAAGAACTTGGTACCTTGACCAAGCTTCATTCCAGGGGGAAAACATATCAAGCTCCATATTTTTTATTTTATTTTTATTAACTTTGTGTGGTATTAACCAGGGTGTGATTTTTTTAACATTTTGTTTTGTGGAACTACAGGTGGCAGCCAGCCATGGGTGTCAGGCCATGTTGGCACTTGTGGTTCTCCAAGTGCCAGCATGATCTGGCTGCCATGGGTATGCTGGTGCTTGTAGTTATACAAGCATCAGCATGCCCAGACTGTTTATGGCACCCTGACATGGCTGGGAATTGTAGTTCCACAAAACAAAATGGCGTCTGTTTGTTTTTTCCTAACTTTAATTGTCGTTATTACCCTACAAAAACCACCCAGAGGTGTAGGAAGAGCCCTGGTGCTTTAAGCACTGGGCTGGTTATTCCTAGAGGGGGGGCCCCGCACGTTTATTTTTTGCAGACCCCACTCCAGACCAGCCAGCGCTGAACAGCCTGGGGTTGGTATGTCATTATGACACAGGGACCCCTGCCGCGTGTCCACCTGCTATAGTGCAAACCACCCCGGCTGGTTTGCCTAGTGCTGATTGCTTTAAAATCATGGGATCCCACGCATATTTTCCCTGATTTTCACGCAACCAGCAGTAGGCTGGCAGCACTAGGGTTAATAATGATCGGACGGGAGGACCCCACACATTTCTTTTTTTCAACATTTATTTATTTTTTTACTTTTGACAGCCTCCGGGACCTGCGGCTATATAGGCAGACCAGTGTATAGCCTGACCAGTGTAATAGTGTAATTTTGCAGCTAGGAAGCAGAGTGTTGTATCTAGCATTTTATCAAGCAAACTCGAGAGAGTTATCTTAATTGCACCTTCATACATTTGGAGACTTGTATAGCTAGAGTGGCAAACAGTTGGGACTTCGATCTCTAGTGATTTTTGAAATAGCGATTTTGACAGAAATACATCTCTGACGATTTTACATCAAAACTCAGGTTAATACATCGGGGAGTTTCAACTCTCCCGAGAAAATTGCAGGATTTTCAAAATCAGAGCTTCATGCATTTAGCCACCAGGAGGTTCTATTCAATTTCAGACAGTCCCACATATGCTTCAAGTAAACCTTCTACATAAAACCAGAGAAAAAATAAGCCTGCGCTCAGTATATCCCATATTATAAATGGTATCAGCTCCATGGGAATATAATTGCTCATATATGTCTACAAAACATAAAGACAGTTGTTGTCAGCACTCATCATTATCACTGCATATTTGCGTGTATCTAGCAAAATGAAAACATGAGATATTAGTTCATATGTTGATCAAAACATTTAAGCCTGCATCCCAGAGTCAAGGGCATACATCTAGCAAGGGCTGGCTTGTAAGCCACACCCAAATGAGCCATAAATAGGCTTAATGGACAGCTGCTATGACAACATAAGGCAATATTTTGAAACAAAACCAGAGAAAAAATAAGCCTGCGCTTGGTATATCCCATATTATATATGGTACCAGCTGCATGGGCTTATAAATGACCATATATATTCTACATAAAGGGCAAATCTCCTTTATCGTGATACTTAAGGTATTCAATCTGCTGATACTATGCCTACCCTAGATTTACAGGTGAAACAAAGGTAATATAAACCAATGCTTTATTCATTCAAATGTAAATATAGGAGCCCAATTTTTAAAATGATTGTAGATGCTCACGTTGAAAGTGAAAAGTGCAGATGTTGCCTAGAGCAGATTTTAGCTATTACTTTGTAGAATGTACTCAGGGCCAGTGCAAGGTTGCTTTGCACCCTATGCAAAGCTTCAACCCACCGCCCCTCTTCCCCCCAAAACTCACTTCTCAGCCCCTGACACACTTGACATTTGTAAAAGAAAAACTCTTACCTCCTCCTGGCTGCTGGTAAGGCTGCAGTCCTGATGTACACCGAATGCTGTCCAGGCTTCACTGTTGCCCAGGAGCAATTGCAGGATATCTAGAGTGGTGGCTCCACATGTTAGATTTTAGAACAAAAAAAAACTTGACATCACACACTTTACACCTGACATGTCCCCCTCTGCCCACAAGCTTTTGTCTCACATGTCCCACTGCTCACCATCTTTTCTTTAAAATGCCCCCTCCCCCCGCTCACCTACTTTTCTCAAACATGCTCTCCTCTCACATGCCCCCTTGCCAGCCAGCTTTTTTCTCACATACCCTCTTGCCCACAAGATTTTAATAAATAAACTTTTTAATGCTTAAAGTATTTGCCCACTACTTGGCTGTTGCTGTCTATTAGTATAATTAATTTTACATCTACAGAATAAATTAACACATGCAAATAAATAGAGAAAGTCAATCTAAATGACATAAACTAGATCTTTCTATATTTATTTGCATTTGTTAATGTATTCTGTAGATGTAAAATGAATTATACTAATAAACAGCAACAGAGGACAGCCAAATAGTGGGCACATACTAAAAAACATAAATGTTTCATTAACTACGAAGGTCCTTTAAATTAATAGGAGTCTATTTATTAAAGTTTGATTAGCCAATAAAACAGAGAAAACAGCTGTTTTCTCCGTAAAGTGGTCATCGCACAATTTATGAAGGGTTTATGGCAGGAGAAATTAAAGCTTTCTTCTTACCATAACCCATTTAACTCCATAGATTAATATGAGGACTGCGAAGCTCTGCAATTGCAGCAAAGTAATGAAGTTCGTCCCCATACTGTTTTAATACATAGACCGGCAGTTCCCAAACTGTGCGCCGCGGCGCTGTCACTGGGGTGCCGCGGGCCAGACATAAAAAAAACGAAACACAGAAACTTACCAATCCGTCGGGCGCCGGGACCCAGCAGCCTCCTTTCTCCTGCAGCTGTCACTGAATATCCACGTCAGTAACAAGCTGCAGGAGAGAGGAGGCTGCTGGGTCCCGGCGCCCGACGGATTGGTAAGTTTCTGTGTTTTGGTTTTTTTTATGGCTGGCGTGGGGCTGAGTGAGAGGGATCGTGGCAGAGGAGAGGGACAAAGGATGGTGACAGCGGGACAGAGGAGGAGAGCAGAGGATGGTGACAGCAGGACAGAGGTTGGTGACAGCGGGACAGAGGAGGAGAGCAGAGGATGGTGACAGCGGGACAGAGGAGGAGAGCAGAGGATGGTGACAGCGGGACAGAGGTTGGTGACAGGATGGTGACAGCGGGACAGAGGAGGAGAGCAGAGGATGGTGACAGCGGGACAGAGGAGAGCGGAGGATGGTGACAGCGGGACAGAGGTTGGTGACAGGATGGTGACAGCGGGACAGAGGAGGAGAGCAGAGGATGGTGACAGCGGGACAGAGGTTGGTGACAAAGGATGGTGACAGAGGGACAGAGGAGGGGGACAGAGGATGGTGACAGCAGGACAGAGGTTGGTGACAGAGGATGGTGACAGCGGGACAGAGGAGGAGAGCAGAGGATGGTGACAGCGGGGCAGAGGAGGAGAGCAGAGGATGGTGACAGCGGGGCAGAGGAGGAGAGCAGAGGATGGTGACAGCGGGGCAGAGGATGGTGACAGCGGGACAGAGGTTGGTGACAGAGGATGGTGACAGCGGGACAGAGGAGGAGAGCAGAGGATGGTGACAGCGGGGCAGAGGATGGTGACAGCGGGACAGAGGTTGGTGACAGAGGATGGTGACAGCGGGACAGAGGAGGAGAACAGAGGATGGTGACAGCTGGGCAGAGGAGGAGAGCAGAGGATGGTGACAGCGGGACAGAGGTTGGTGACAGAGGATGGCGACAGAGGATGGTGACAGCGGGACAGAGGATGGTGACAGCGGGACAGAGGATGGGGACAGAGAGCAGAGGATGGGGACAGCGGGGCAGAGAAGGGGGACAGAGAGCAGAGGAGGGGCACAGTGGGGCAGAGGAGGGGCACAGTGGGGCAGAGGAGGGGGACACAGCGTAAGAGGGGCAGTGGAGGGGGACACAGCATGAGAGGGCAGAGGAGGGGACAGCGTGTGAGAAGGCACAGGAGGGGGACATTGTGAGAGAGGGCAGAGGAGAGGAGACAGCGTGACAGAGCAGAGGAGGGGGGACAGCGTGACAGAGGGCAGAGGGGGCAGTGTGAGAGAGGGCAGTGTGTCTGGATGCAGAGGGCGCAGAGTGCCTGAGGGCAGAGTGTCTGGATGCAGAGGGGGCATCTTTGCATACAACTAAATAAGTATTTCTGTCCTGACCTAAATACTTATTTGCAATTTTTTGACCCAACTACTTCTAAAACAGGACTGCTCAATAATTATTTTGGAGGGGTGCCTTGAAAAAATTTGGAGACTCTAAGGGTGCCGCGAACTGCAAAAGTTTGGGAACCACTGACATAGACTGTAACTCATGGGGATTTCTGAGTGCAATCCTCCCCTCACCTCACCCCCATTTTCACCAGCCACATCTCCACCCAGTATTTCCAGTCTTCCCACCCATTTTCTGTAATCTCATATTTCAACCCCCCCCCACTTTCTGTAGCATTCTCTCCTCCCCACTCCCCATGTTCTGTAGCATCCTCTCCCCCCTACTGTTTTCTTTGGTACTCCCCCCTCCCCCCCCTCTTCTCTTTTGCATCCCCCCCTCTCCTGTTTTCTTTGGCATTATTCTCTTCTCCCTGCTTTCTTTGGCACCCCCCTCATCCTCCTGTTTTATTTGGCACACCCCCTGCTTTCTTTGGCATTCTCCCCCCCCCCCCTTTCTCTTTGGCATTCCCTCCCCCTGCTTTCTTTGGCATGCTCCCCCACCCCTGCATTCGTTGGCATTCTCCTCCACACCTGCTTTCTTTGGCATTCTCCCACCTGCTTTCTTTGGCATCCTCTCTCTTCTCTCTGTTTTCTTTGGCATTCTCCCCCACACCTGCTTTCTTTGGCATTATCCCCCCACCAGCTTTATTTGGCATTCTCCCCCCTCCCCCCTGCTTTCTTTGGCATTCCCTCACCCTGCTTTCTTTGGCATTCTTCCCCCTCCTTTCTTTGGCATTCTCCCACCCCCCTGCTTTCTTTGGCACTCTCCCCTCCCCCTGCTTTCTTTGGCATCCCCCCCCCTCCTGCGCAATGCCGCCCCCCAGAGGCTGTCACCCTAGGCAGCTGCCTAATGCTGCCACTTTTCAAACCCGCCGGAAATTTGTAGCTTGATACATTTACCCCTTTGTATCAAGACTCATTTTTTGATGGTGGTGGAAAGTAAAAACCTGAGCAATCAAGGTGTTATGGATTTAAGTGCTTAAGGGTGGTGTCCAACAGGAACGCTTTGATCTCTCCCTTGCTAAAACTCGCTCCTTCTCTGTGAAACATGGAGCTATTACATTAACAAAACATTGTTTGCCGCTTCCTCAGTGCTTAGTCACTCGACATCTGACAGGGGAGGCACATTTCTCATTTGCTTCAATGTGTCAGCACAGTAGTGATTAAGTGCTATGGACATTAGTGCTTTCCTCTCTGGAAAAGTGATAGCATTCAAAGTGAACCATCTATATTCTAATATTGACAATGATTTGGTTGGCATAGTGGTTAGCATTGCTGCCACACAGTGCTGGAGCTGTGGGTTTCATTTCAACTAAGGCACTATTTATGTGGAGTAAAATGCATAATTAGAGCCATGTCGATAAAAAGGTAAGGTGAGCACATTGTGTTTGGCATCATTTTAGGATGTTCTTTTCTTTCACACTGTAGCTAATCTCTAGTAGTGGGGAAAGTAAAGATTTCAACCAGAATCACTAGGATTTAAAATATATTTCCAGCACAATACTGTTTTTAAAGGTTACTGGGTATTTATAAAATAATAACTTCAATACTTCCTGCACTTCTGGGAGCATAATAATGCTGGAAGCACATGACGTGTTTCCTGACTCTTGTTACAAAAGCGAGAGGAGGGAAGGGCTGGCTGATTACTGCATACAGTGTGGGTAAATATAGGAAGCATAGAAAGCTCTGACATGCAGGAATCACAGGTGAGATCTCCCGAAATGTCTATTATTAACCCTTCAACAAAATCTAACTCCCGAGTTCTCCATCTCTTATCTCATAACCAGTTGTACTGGCTTTTCACCTTATTTAGAATGATTGTTATACTGCTATAGGGTACTATGCCTATTATGTATATTGTAGGTTGTGTATATATAATTGTATGACTATTTTATCTGTGTATTATCAAGGCTCCACTGCATGACTTTTTTGCACTATTCAATTTGTGGCATCCTTCCAGTGTACTGTGTACTGTACTAATAGTTTTTTGCTGGGTGCTATAATAATTAGTCTATACCTTATCTGTTCTCTGACCACGTCTCATGATTTTGTATTTTTAATCTGTTTTGAACTATTCTGTTATATTCTGTGAGCATTCACTAGTAGTACATTTTATTTCATTATTGTGACAACATTTCTTATTGTCATTATCTAATCCCCATGACGTGCAGCTGAAATATGGTGATCACAGACTACTGGAAGACTTATCCTAAACTGAAAAGCACACCTTTTCAATACTCCTTGGTTCCCAGTGGAGAGTGGAGGCCTTGAATCTAGGTTATAATTATATTCACTAATTCACGGCAGCCACTGTAAGAGAGGAGCAAACACACTGATCAAAGGTGAAAAGCTTAGCAGACTGAAAGAAATCATCCATGCAAGAACATTACCTATGAAACATAAATATGCATTGAAAAACACACACAACCTGCAACAATATAAATACACACGTCCTCCTTTCTCCCATTTCACAATTATGTCCCACTCCCTCCATACTGACACTTCTCTGCTTGTTCTTCCCCTATGGAATCCCGTTGCATGTTTTCTCTCTCAAATGTCCCACCCAAGTGCCTCTTCTCTTCATGGTTTCCTCCATCCCAGCTCTCTCCTGAGGCATAGTTTAAATTAAGCATACAAGCTATCAGGAGCATCAGTAAAGGATATACTCAGGGTCATTAGATTTGGCAGTTTTTTTGCAAAATGATAGACTCTCCAGCTAAGTGGGACATTTAGCACAACACCATCCATTTTCTGCCTCATCCTGCCCACATTCTGCCTTATTCCCTTTTATTCACGTGTGATGTCAAAAGCTGTCACATATGGGCATACCTTCTTTCCACCCATTTCTCTTACTTCCCATTGTCCATACTAAACTCTGTCCTTTTTGCAAAAGATCAGCATCAGACACACATATCACCCATTGTATACCAACCTCAACAGAGAATCAGTGCTGACTTATGTTACAAGAACTACAACTCAGGATAATCACATGAGCAGCAATGTGTCAGAATGCCATTGTGTCAGAAAGAAAGCTTGTGTCTGTTCTCTGAAGGCAGGTCTACAAATGTCACAAGTTATGACTGAATTGTGTTACCCTAGCAATCACGGCACCATTGGAAAAAGTGCAAGTACAAATATTTAATAGAAAGGCTGTTACAAAAGCCACTTGTTACAAAATGCTATATATCTAAAATGTATGCAGAATTGCCAAGTTTGTATCACAACAATCAATTAAAACTGGAATGAAAGCAAATGTTAGGTGAACCAATATCTGGTGAGAAATGCTCTAGATAGGAAAATGATTGAGTGCTGTTTCTGATTGTCACCTTCTCTCATATATAGTGGAGTTGTGGAATAGAGTTGAATTTGATGTTAAAAATTGTTTGATTGATTTGTATATACTTTGGTGCAATTGCATCCATTTTTATTGGTAAGTGCAGGGATTTGCGAGCGATGATGACGGCATCTGTGAAAATGGAAAAGACTGTCTTTTAATGGGATGTATTTTGTATCTTCCAGTTGCACATCTGCAGGAAAGCGCATTTCAAGGCACACGTTGACAATTTAATATGAATATTTACACCCATAAAAGTGACACATGGAATAAAGTTAATAAACAGAATGGCCATAAATTATTAGTAGATTGGACTCAAAAGTGATGATTCAGTCTTAACTCGATGGGCATTTTCAAGTGCAAACCTGCAATTGATATTTCAAGGGCAGTTTGAGACGCCAGGACATGGACATCCACCTTGAAATCTGCTAGGTGGACAAGTAGGCGCACTTGTGCATAAAAAGACACATTGTGGGACTACACTTTGCAGTTTGTAAACTCTTACTGAGAGCTTTATTTGGATATATTAAAAAAAAATAATTGCAGGAGTGAAAGTTAGTTATTAGAAGGGAGGAAGTCATAGATATATGAAGTGGAGGCGTTGGTGGGGGCATTGTAGGTGAGGGTGGGCAGGATGATTTGAATTGTGGGTGGACTGGGGAGCCAGTGAAATGGTTTGCAGAGTGGTATGCAGCTATGTGAACTAATATGCAAATAAGTTTATTTGCTGTGTTTGTCTTGCCGCATAAGAGTTCTTTTAGACTTGAACACATATGCATTTAGAAGGATGGTTCTTATGTTGAGTTAGAAGTATCTCAAGAGCAGTAGCATTTTTGCCAGGCTTACATCAGGCATAGCAACTGCACAAATGACCAACTAAAGCGCAGAGATGGCACAGCAAAGTGGCTTGAAAGTATTAGTAATAAATGCTAAAGTCGCATTGCCATATTGTGAAAATTACATTTTCCAAATGAAATGTAATTACATAGAAACAGAAATACAAATGAAACTAAGTGAAATGCAATAAAATGAAATACAAATATATGTTGCTTTCCTTATCTAATGGTAATCTTTTCTGCAGTAGACCAAATGGAAATAACAAATAAATGATGCAAATAAATGGGTGCTACTTTATATATTAGGAGGAGTCAACACACATTTTGTCAATTAAAAATGGAAAATGCTGGTGATAGACATTATCATCATCATTGTGTGTCTCTACAAGCCCTCCAGCAAGAAATACGCATCCTGACAGGCATATCTACATATGCTTCCACGCTTGAGTCGCATTTATGTGAACATGCCTTTACTGTACTCAGCATATACTTGCCTCCCCTTCCCTCCACTCTTCCGGATCTCCAGGCATAAGGAGACCCAAGTCAACTATACACAAAAATCTACACAGACATAGGCACGTATGCAGTATGGAAATGCAAGCAAACAAACACTAAATGAGCCCCAGTGTCCAGCTAGTATCTGCAAATATATTTGTTTATTTCTTGCTTTGATGAAGCAGGAATAATGCAGCTCTAGGAAAGAGTGAGACCACGTGGTGCAGACTGCACATCCCACCTCCTCTGATCTCCGATACTTTTGGCGCTGCGTGACCTCCCTATGTTGCGCAGGCGTGGTCATGTGATACAGAAGTCGGTTACTCCAGGCAAAGGATTTATCAAGTTCAGTCCTAATGTCTGCCTTATGAACCCCCAAGCTTCACCTGAGCCACCAGTTTTTGTTCAATAACAGCTGAGACTGCGGATGAAGTTCGGTGGGCATAGAACAGAGGAGAAAAGATGGAGCTAATGGGAATAAAGCAGGAAGTAGCTGTAGGCCGTAGGTAAAGGCTCGGCGGGCTCATGCTCACTGGCTGCTCTATTTAGTTATAAATAAAACTTTTTTAGTATGAATTCAGACAGTCAACTGTCATCTATCCTCCTGAAACATTAACATCACTTCAAGTGAACAATCAATATTATGTGTAATTTATATATTTATGATGATACAATTAAAAATAAGTAGCCCAGGCACAGAGGTGCTAAGGAAAATTTTGTTTCCTGAAAGTGTCTCTTTATTCTGTAACACCCCCTTCTGTATTATGCGTTGTGAGGGTGTATATATATTGAATGATACAGATGCTTCTCACCTCTGTACTTTTTTCAGTGCCTCCGCCCGAATCGCTGCTTTCTCTTCTGGGGGGTGTTCTAAAGATACACCAGGGGGAGATTCTGGAAACCTCCTGCCCAGTATTAACACTCTGTGACAAACTGTGTGCTGCAAAAGCCAGCCAGGCCCATTTATTGAAATGGAACCACTAAATGCAGCTTTGTGATTTTATAGAAAAATATAATTTGGTATAATTTGAAATAACAGTGTGAACAATACAATACAATGCAGTAATAAGACAGTGTGGATGAAAGTGGAGCACCACTTCTTACTATCAACACCAAATTAAAACAATAACTCGCAATAAATCAATAATATTAACAGCATACAACATAAACATTAATTGTCACAGCCCTTCTGCTCCACGGGAGGTTTCTGTTCTGGAAAAATATATCAGATGCTAACCTTACTGGCTCCTGATATTGGGAATATCTCAAGGGGTGAATGTATATATTTTTACTTATAGCTCTACAATGTACTGCCAAACACACACATCAGCAATATTCAAACACGCCACACAGATGGAGCAGTGCACTGCAAGTTGTGCTTTTCTGTATGGAAGCCAACATGGCATGGAAACAACATGTGTCCAGTTTGCAGCTTTTAGAGGTCTTTAAATCACTTGCAGTAAGGTACAGCAGTCCCAGTTTGCAAACCCTGCTGTAGCAACAACTGTAAAATCCTCACCATGTATCCTTTCTTATTTGTATCCTGGGACTTGTAGTTCCACAACTTTATTTTAATACCAAAGGGATCACCTTGTGTCACAAAAACTGATAAATATTTAGTGGATCCCTTGTAGCTGCCAACTAGTGAGGCTCATTCAGGGGCGCAGAGTCTTACGGTAGGTGGTGTTCACCAGTGACCCCCACAAGAGGGTATGGAATTTGCTGCACCTATTCCGCAGGTCGCGGTTCCCAGAAGGAGCAATAGGCAGAGCCTGATACACAGGAATTGTAACGGTAAGTCAGAGAAATACTGGAGGTATTGGCAGGGAAGCCGGTCTCATCGTAATGTTGAGCAGTGGTGAGTAGCAGAGCTAATAGAGAAGAAGAGGCTGATCCGTGGATGGTACTCAGGGCACCACAAGTGAATACTGGTACCGTGGAATAGAACTGGGCTGATCTGTAGATGGTAATTCAGAGCACAGCAGGTGAATTACTGGTACAGCGGCAGTTCAAATAGAGTCAGTAGCGGAGTGGAACTTAGCTGATCCGTAGATGGTAACTCAGAGCAACAGCAGGTGAATTACTGGTACAGCGGCAGTTCAAATAGAGGCAATAGCGGAATAGAAGTTAGATGATCCGTAGATGGTAACTCAGAGCACAGCAGGTGAATTACTGGTACAGCGGCAGTTGAAATAGAGGCAATAGCGGAATAGAACTTAGCTGATCCGTAGATGGTATTCCGAGCAGCGGCAGCGAGTTCCTGGTAAAGCGGCAGTTCCAATTAACGTAGTAGCAGAGTAGAAGTTAGCTGAACCAAAGATGAAAACACAGGACACGGCCGGGGAATACAGGTGCAGCGGTAGTCCTAATAGAGACAACAACGGAAAGAAGCTTGAGCTGATCCAAGGATGATAATGCAGAGCAACAGCAGGTGAGTCAGATCGAAGGAAGCCAAATACTTACTGAGAGTGAGTAACTCGAAGAACAGGCATTGGACAAAAGGAAATGGGAGGTTTATATAGCTCTCCAAAGTGCCAGGACCAATGGGAACAGGTAGGAGGTCATAAGAAAGGGTGGTAGGTAACACTTGCGCAGAACAAGAGACCAGATAGTGGCTGTTGATCCAGGGATGTAATCAGGATACCGTGATCACCGTTTAAAGGAGAGGTAACAACGCCGGTGCCCGTCCGCGGGGCCGGCGTGTGACACCTTGTGGTATAAGCTCAAATGCTGATTAGACAAACACTTGGTGCACATTTACCTGCCCACCCTTCTATCCCTGACTCTTCAGCCCTTGTGGCCAGATATAGTCCAAACCCCACTTGAATAATAACAGATAGGTAAAATAACCAGTAACTTATCTGCACCAGTGTGTGTCACTGGTCTGAACTCGATTATCTCCAAAATGGCTGACTTGCAAAATGTCCTTCTTCAGAGGTGCATGCATTCCTCCTCCTACAGCTTCAAACTGTGACTTCCCAGCAGGTTCTGTTCACCACTCCACTCTGCTCTGATATCTCTCAAGACTGTCTGTTCTCCCTGCTCAGACCACCAATGCAGTGCCCTTCTGCCTAGGGTCGCCTATCTGGACTTGTCACACAGCTCAGTCTCTCTCAGGGTGCTCCTCTCTCTCCCTCTTCCCCGCTCTCTGGTTTCTCAGTCGTGTTAGACTCCGCCCCCTTTTCACAGTAGCCTTGTGGGAGATGTAGTTTCTCTTCCTGGACTGGTAAATAGCTATATCAATCTCTTTTCTTACTGATGCAATTGTGATTAGTAGCCCCTGGGTGCTCAAGTCCAACTGCAGCATCCCCAGGGGTTACAATTCAATATTTAGTAACTGCACGGTACAATTCTTCTATTATTTATACTGCATGCAGGACAAGGTTAAGATTTGTAGGGGATCCAGGGGAACTAACTTGTGGGGGCCCATGTCAGAAACACTTCCTGCAGTCTGATCAACTCATGTCAGAGAAAAATATTATGTATTTATATTTCCATTTATTTCACAATTATTTTATTAGAGTGGGTGCTTTTAACATTAACCAGACCTAATTTTACTAAAAGATTAGAATGTTATGAAATAAGGCACTCAAATCTATAAAATAGATTTACTAAAATCAACTTTGATTATTTATTACTAAAATATTTTTTATTTATCAATACCTCTCCCTTCTTATCCTTCGGTGAAATATTAAAATAAACATGAAGATTATGTAAAGAAAAGTACAGAATTATGTAACAGGAGATGTTTAAAAACAAATCAGTTGGACAGACCAAGAAAGGATAAATATACTATTCTACTAGAAATGCTTTTTCATATTTTGATTACTTATAACATGCAATAACTATAACTCTCTTATTGGCCTATTTATTATGGTCCCTTCAGTCTTGAATCCCCGGACCACATTTATAAGTATGGTAGTTATTAATAACTATTGGACCGCAGCAGATATCGGAGATATCTGCTGTGGTCCTATATTGTTACCCTGGATGGAAGTAAGTCGTCTGGTTAGATAGAACATACTTGCCAACTCTCCCGGAATGTCTGGGAGACTCCCGAATTTTGGGTGAGTCTCCCAGAATCGCGGCATTTGGCTCTGCCCCCACTGTAAAATGACGCGTTTGCGTCATGACGTCACAGGGGGCGGGTCCAAAATGATGCGATTTTTGGAGCCCCGCACGCCCACCTCCCCCACGGCAGCTCCCGGAAGCAAGTAGCAGAAAGTTGGTAAGTATGAGATAGAAGTCCCAGGACCCACTATTATTGTATGCAAAAGCAGTCCCCATAGGATATTTGACCTTAGGTCACGCATGCGCAAAGCAACTTTGCCATAATAACTGGAGAGGAGAGCCAGACAACGGGACTTTTAAGGTAAGTGAAATCATCGCCATGATGCACTGTCCCAGGATGGTTTTTTAATAAATGGGGTCAAAAATTATCTGTCATTGTTGCGATGGCAGATGGTGATTAACAGGACAAAACCCTGTTAATTATTAATTATGCCCCATAATCACTTATTGTATTTAACCAGACTATACCTTTTAGGAATGGCTGTTAAATATATTGTGACTAATCATAATCTAAAGTATTGAATTTGAGTACCTACAAGGATCTTTGCTTCATCATCGCAATGTCTAATGTAATATTACTTATAGTTATGCAGTTCCAAATTCCAGATGTTCTGGTCGATTTAAACTGTGGATAGATCACAAAATTAAAGTTCAGTCCCACAATTGCATAATATAACATCCTCAGTATATACGTACAGATTATGCATTGTTACTGTTTTTCATACTGTACCCTTTCTATTTATTAATCTAATTTGCCTGACAATTTTCTCACATTAGATACTACAAATGGATCAATTTGAATGTTCAATCATCAACTGTGATTTAATCAATTTTGAGACGTTCTTCAAAATTCAATTGCTTTCTCACCACTGTAAATGGTCTCAAACTCTATTATGCAAATCAAATCAAAATAATATATCTGTAACAATATTAATATGACAAAATTAATAATATATGTAATAGTATTACTATAGTTACATTGTAACCAAGTTCAGTAAAAATATCATTCCACAGTACCACCCGGAACGTAATTAAATGCTCACCCACAGTAAAGTGACCCACAACATTATTCTATTATTATTCATTTATATATGTTTACATACTTGCCAAATCTCCCGAAATTCGGGTCGGTCTCCCGGACTCCCGGGAGAGCAGGCAAGTCTCCCGGATTCCGCAATTCCCTGGCCAAAATGACCCTCTCCCGGACTGCAGTGTCTGAAAATAGGCAAGTATGGTTAACTGCTGTGGTTTCATGAAATATGTAAACTAATTATTTTCAAAGGCTGGTAAATTTAGTTAATGCGGTAGGCAACCTGTTATCAATATGTCTTATAATGTATTACATCGTATGCTGTATCTTTTAACAATAACAATACAGTTCTGAGATACGAGGTTTGCACTTCGAGTGAGCACACTCTGAAGAATAAAATTTGCCAATTTACATTCCCGGACTAAATATGGCGGCAACAGCTGCTGTCTTCCTGGAGCTGGGAGGAGTCGGAGCGCCTCTCACAGCACTGTGCTAGGCCTAGCGCTGTCAGATGAGGGTCACGTGCTGTCATCACCACGTGACTCTGCGTGCAGGGAGGGTAGTTGTCCATCCTCTGGGTACTCGCACTGTGCAGTGACAGCGCGTGAGTGCTGCCAGTGTCTGTGTTCAGGGTGTGGGGAGTATCAGCTGCACAAATAGGAGCCATGGACAAGCTGCGCAGGGTTTTGAACGGTCATGAAGACGAAGAGCGGGGTCTGACAGCTCAGGTACCATAATAAACTGTTGCTTTTTATTTGCTCAAGAAGTTTGCATGCAATATTTTCACTTGTGTTCTGACTTTTGTAACCGTCACGTAGTGGACGTAAGAGCCGGATGTGCTCTTACACTGTGTGTTTGACAATGAGAAGTTCCTGTTTTGACACAGGAATCTTTAACATGTCTGGTTGTATGTAATATTGATTAAAACATTAGCATCTAAGTATATTTGGGCAATTAGGACATGCATTATTAACTCCTTAATATATGCAGTATTTTTCAGGTTGTGTAAGTTAGAAGAAGACATGTATATCTATTTATTTGACAGAACTTGCATAGTGTTATTCGATAAAAATGTAACTTTACTGATTCATAAATGAACATCAAGTATATTATAGGACCCAGGATCAAAAGCATATATTTTAAGTTTTTTTCTTGACTGTATGTTACAACTAGAAATGGATGCAAAGTTCCTGTGTACACAAGTTCTGAAAATGTACCCACACACTATTGTATGAATTTTAATTTAAAGTCCTTTACACTATCCTTTTGTTTAATAAAAAAATACATACAATGATCTAAATATAATAAACTTGGCACTGTATGTTGAGCATGTGCAGATAAGACATTGAATGGTCAGCACAGCATGGTGGCTAAGTGGTTAGCACTTCTGCCTCTCAGCACTGGGGTCTTGAATTCAATTCCTGACCATGGCCTTATCTGTGTGGAGTTTGTATGTTCTCCCCGTGTTTGCGTGGGTTTCCTCCGGGTGCTCCGGTTTCCTCCCACACTCCAAAAAACATACTGGTAGGTTAATTGGCTGCTAACAAATTGACACTAGTCTGTTTGTGTGTTAGGGAATTTAGACTGTAAGCCCCAATGGGGCAGGGACTGATGTGAGTTCTCTGTACAGCGCTGCGGAATTAGTGGTGCTATATAAATAAATGGTGATGATGATAATGGGCAGAATTAAGCTGACACATAGTATTATAATTGTCAATTACTGGGTGTCAGATTTGATTGATTATATTTCTTACACATACATTTTGGTTAATATTTTTAACTATGCCACCTATGTAGTGAGAATTGTAAAAGCTGATTGAAGGTGATTGCATAGACAAAGAAAAAATGTGCGACACCTTTACAGTGGTTTCATGTAGCCGCTCTTCAGTGCTATACTTTTCCTGCTAGAAAAGCCCATTACTGAAGAGCAAGTCATCAGAGCCAAATTTCTGCTGTTGTGATGGGTTGAAGGAAAGTGGAAACTCTTCGCTCCTTTCACAAGGCAGTAATTAAACTTTAAATGCACTGATCTGTGTTACTCACATGTGACAGGGGCTAGAGCTTTTAACCTGAACTTCAATCTTTCTTGTTAGCAGCTTTTCAGTACTTATGAATGCTGTGCTATTCTGTGTGGAAACGCAAAGAGTATAGTTGTTGCGTGACCACATCCATATGGTTGAAGTAAGATGGGTAAGTCATGAAATAATGCTGGTGGAATATGGGGTTACTTTAACCTTGTGTGACATCATCATTAGCTATTTATATAGCGCTGCTAATGCCGCAGTGCTGTACAGAGAACTCACACACATCAGTCCCTGCCCCATTGGAGCTTACAGTCTAAATTCCCTAACATACACGCACACACTGAAATTGACTAAGGTCCATTTAAAAGCAGCCAATTAACCTACTAGTATGTTTTTGGAGCACCAGGAGGAAACCCACGTAAACACTGGGAGAACATACAAACTCCACACAGTTAAGGCCATGGTTGGGAATCAAACTCATCACCCCAGTGCTGTGAGGCAGAAGTGCTAACCACATAGCTGGACTAAGTCACTGTTGATGGGCTTTATTGGTCTTTCTATAGCAGCCAATGTAAATGTCGCATTTCTGCCACATTAGCGCTGATAATTTGCTCAGTCAATGGTCAAGGTATTGTTCATTGAGATATTAGCTCTCATATGACAGGAGCTTGGTGCTTATGCTGCCTGCGTTGTGCAGTAAAATAGACTGCATAAACACTGAGTGCAAAGGGATATAATATGCACCTTGTTCCTCCCGCACATCCTCGAGACCTTTTTTTTTTTCTTTTTTATTAGAGCAGTGATATGAATGAGGGAGCCCTGGTAAACACCCCTTTTTCAGGAGGTGGTAGTGCAGCTGTACAGGACTGACCACTCTCCTCTTTAGAACAAATGTTGGGGGTCCTGTCACCACCAGGGCCATCTTAACAATATTATGGGCCCCCGGGCAAAGCAGTGCACTTGGGGCCCCTACCTACACAACCACACACTGGAATTTAAATGTAAATTATCAATAAAATTTTGTTTATATTTATTAGGGATGTGCACCGGCCACTTTTGGTGTCTCGTGTTTTGTGTTTTGGATTCGGATTTGCTTGAGGTTTTGGGTTCGGATTTGTTTCGCAAAACACCTGACGAAAGGTTTTGGTTCGGATTTAAGGTTTTGGATTCGGATTTATTTTGAAAAAAACATAAAAAGTGTTAAAATCAAGTTTTTTGGTTTATTTTCACTCCTACGCTATTATTAACCTCAATAACATTCAATAACAATCATTTCCACTAATTCCCAGTCTATTCTGAACACCTCACACCTCACAATATTGTTTTTAGTCCAAAACGTTTCACCGAGGTAGCTTTCTGGACTGCATAGTGCAGTGGTCCCGGTACACAATTTGGTACCGGGGCCACAATACCTTCGCCTTCAAATGGTCTGAATTCCACTGCACAGCTGCCTGCTCCTACATCCTCTGCAGCATATACAGGGTGTAGTTCGAGCGTGTCAATACCTCTTGTTTTTGACGCTGACAGGTCATTTTCATTAATGTATGATTTGGCAGCAACATTCAACGTTGTTTAATATCTGATACGCCTCTATCTGGACTGCATAGTGGATACCTCCTCCAACTTTCAAGTGTAGTGTTTATAATTTATAAAAACTACAGTAGTTATAGCACGTCAATAACTCTTGTTTTAGACGACCATGGTACAGAGCATTCATCATTGAGATCCCATCAAGTCTGTGAAAGACAGACAGCGTCGAAGTGTTATTTGTTGACTTTGTTAACCAAAAAATTGTCCCTGTTGCAAATATTCGTGCAATAAAGAGTGACTTTTTCATTTAAAGGCTCAAGCTTTCAAGTGTAGTGTTTATAACTTATAAACTGGACCACTAGTCATGAACACGGGCCAGGGCCTAAGCCGTTCCTTTGCACTACGTGTCGTAAATGGCATATTGCCAACTTTACGTTTCTCCTCAGATGATTTTAAGTTTCTCTTTTTGCTACTTTTTGAATTTTACATGCCCTGTACTAGGAGATTGGGCATCGGGCTTGGAAGACGACGTTGATGGCATTTCATCGTCTATGTCATGACTAGTGGCAGCAGCTTCAGCATTAGGAGGAAGTGGGTTTTGATCTTTCCCTACTCTATCCTCCAAATTTTTGTTTTCCATTATATGTAGCACAAGAGAGCGTACCCCTAAGCCACACACACTTGGCAAAGCCTTTAAAAATTATATGCGGCACAGGAGAGTACCACTGGACTTATACTGCTGAATCAGTGAACTTTGTAATATAGCAGTACCACTGGACTTATACTGCTGAATCAGTGAACTTTGTAATATAGCAGTACCACTGGAATTATACTGCTGAATCAGTGAACTTTGTAATATAGCAGTACCACTGGAATTATACTGCTGAATCAGTGAACTTTGTAATATAGCAGTACCAATGGACTTATACTGCTGAATCAGTGAACTTTGTAATATAGCAGTACCAATGGACTTATACACTGCTGAATCAGTGAACTTTGTAATATTGCAGTACCAATGGACTTATACTGCAGAATGAGTGAACTTTGTAATATTGCAGTACCACTGGACTTATACTGCTGAATCAGTGAACTTTGTAATATAGCAGTACCACTGGACTTATACTGCTGAATCAGTGAACTTTGTAATATTGCAGTACCACTGGACTTATACTGCTGAATCAGTGAACTTTGTAATATAGCAGTACCACTGGACTTATACTGCTGAATCAGTGAACTTTGTAATATTGCAGTACCACTGGACTTATACTGCTGAATCAGTGAACTTTGTAATATAGCAGTACCACTGGACTTATACTGCTGAATCAGTGAACTTTGTAATATAGCAGTACCACTGGAATTATACTGCTGAATCAGTGAACTTTGTAATATAGCAGTACCACTGGAATTATACTGCTGAATCAGTGAACTTTGTAATATAGCAGTACCAATGGACTTATACTGCTGAATCAGTGAACTTTGTAATATTGCAGTACCACTGGACTTATACTGCTGAATCAGTGAACTTTGTAATATAGCAGTACCAATGGACTTATACTGCTGAATCAGTGAACTTTGTAATATAGCAGTACCAATGGACTTATACTGCAGGATTGTTTTTGGATATTTTTTTTTTATTTCCTTTTTTTTATAATTATTTTTTTTAATTTTTTTTTTTATAACTTGGGAATAATGGGGAAATAACAATGCCCTTTTAGAAGGACAGAGCACAGGACACAGCACCACTGGACTGAGCAGAACACAGCACAGCACGAGATATAGCAGGACAGAGGACCACCTAACACAACCTCCCTCTACCCTGATCAATGCCCGAGTGAAGATGGTGGCGGCTAGCGGGGAATTTATAGAATACGAGTATCGCGAGATCCGACAGCGGGATTATGACTCAGAGCCTCGGTTTCAGTTTTGCAATTGGCGGGAATACCCAGATCTGTCTCGGATCCGGCTCGGATCGGCAACGTTCGGGTGGGCTCGGATTTCAGATATCCGAGCCCGCTCATCTCTAATATTTATTGGTACCTGCAACAAAAATCAGTGTTTAAACATTAAAAAACATGCTGTATACATGGGTGAAAAGATTTTTTTTTTTTTTTCTATTGGGCCGTGCCTATGGGGCCCCTATGCTTGTGGGGCTCCCGGGCAACTGCCCAGCGTGCCCAGGGGGAAAGATGGCCCTGGTCACCACCCCTCCAGGAACAGGGAAATTAACTTTTGCTTGAACCAGGAAGCTGGGTCACTCTGTGGAGTGTTCATAGCTGCAGAGAAAATGAGTATTACAGCCTGACCATAGTTCTTCTGTAGAGCTGAAATGAAGATTTATGGAGTGATTGATAACTCTAGTGCTGTGACCTACGGTACAAGCCATCTCTCTGCTTCAGATAATGGAAGCTTTCCGTGGCGTGCCTATTTGCTATAAGAGGGGTAGTCCCTTTTAAGAGATGGGGAAGTCCAAAAGGACATGCCATGTACAATATTGGGAAACCTCTTTGATTATACTTTGGGGCCTGATTTCTAATTAGAAGTTTAATGAAATGTCTTCTACTGCATCGGATCCAGAGAACTATATGAAAATATTGGTGATGTATGTTAATTTTGTTTTTTATTTTTGTAACTGTTTGCATATATAGACGTATGTCACTTTGATACTGTGTTTATAAACACCACACTTACATTTTAATACTCTACAAATTCATTAGTTTTTTTCGTAGAGAATAGCTGTTGGTTTGTTAACCCATTGATTGTTGAATAGTAGGGTTTTAAATTGTCACCTGTTTAAATGTTTCGGTGGTAGAAACATAATTTAGGAGATATGGGCTATTTGAGTAAATTCACACTACAAATCTTGTAGACTGTGTGAAAGATATGTGCAATATTCAGTTGTGAAATTGATAAACATCTTGCTGCTGCATTCAAGTTGCATGTCCTGTATGTATGAGACACATCAGTGGCAGTGCAGTGTGATAATTTTTTTTTATTACAGCATTAGGGCATGTAAGGACTGGCATAATCTGTGGAAGGAATACCTAGTTTTTAAAGGACAAACTTGGTGCTTTACTTTTTGTAGACATAGTTGCAAACAGCTTTCCCTTCCCTATTTCCCTTTCCTTTATTTTATTTGGCGAGTGATCTTTGAGATGGCAACATCAAATAAGAAGCATGCAAAAAGCTCTTCTCAACTTCTAATGCTGGCTGCAGAAGCTGCAATATCTGCACCACTTTTGGGTATTTGGCCTGATATCACAGCGTGTGGACCCACAACGACCCCCATTCTGCGTAAATATTCCGTCAAAATCTCATGTCGTACATGTTGGAAAATGTCATTGGAAGATGAGTGCAGTCTGTACTATCGTCTACCGATCATGCAAACAGGCCCCAGTGCAACGGAAAGATTCTTTTGTTAGACCTGAGCAACAAACAACCGGATCTTGTCATGTTTGATGAAAAACTTTGTAAACCCTGTCTCGAAAATATTTGTATTATGGAAAAAGATTGGGCCTTGGGCAGCTTTTTGGCAGGGCTTTGGTAAAAACAACAACCTGCATCTTCTCTGTGAGCAGTGTGTAAAGTTAAAAGGCAACACCCTAGGTGTTTTTGCTGATTTTCCACCAGAGTTAATATATGCTATAAAGGTGGCTTTATGCAAAAAGTATAACCTCACACCTGAGATATAAAACTACATATTTCTATACCAGAAAATAAGCTATTGAGTAACTAATCAGTATGGCTGTAGAATTATTATATTTTTATAGTGTTCTAAGAACAGCCTGACTCTCCCAAGTATTAGCCTATTAAATATAAAGCTGGAGGGCCGTAACAAAACAGCATTGTGTCCTCCTTGCAGTTGTACACTGAGTCTGCGACGGCCGTACTCACATGGCTATTAACAGCTGAAACTGACTTTATGCTACTTAAGGAAAACAATCATTTTCCTAGCAGGGTTTCTCCGTAGAAAGCAAAGAGAGCGCAAAAACTTAAAACCAAGTAATACAACTTTAATAAAATCAATCATTAAATCTTGTACATAGAATAGAAGACTAAAAAAGAAAAAACCTTTTTGTGGTGGAACACATCGATTCAATCGCAATTTTATGAATTGATACAGTCCAGCTGCAGGAGATCTTAATAAGTTAGTCAAACCTATAAATATATATATATATATATATATATATATATATATATATATATATATATTTACATGGGATAGCTGGCTTTGACTGTTTATCACCCCATCTACATTTCTTCGAGTTTCATTTTGGAAGTCTGAGAAGCAGAGGACAAAACAAAGTGTTTTTTTTTTTTTTTTTTTGTATGCCAATCAAATTAAAACTCGCCCTAAAGGGAGACTGGGACTTGAGTAAGAACAAATATTCCTATGTCGCATATATTTTCATTTTGCCTTTTTTTCGTGCTACTTGTGGAAGGAAAATAGTCTACACATTTGTGATAGATCTAGACATTTAAATGTACTAATCCCATAGAAACTCTCTATATATTTGAGAGAAGTCAAAAAGTCATGTCAATGGACATTTTTGGAACAAAGTTACAATTAATCTGGGCAAAAATGAAAAGTTCACTTTTTTGAATAAAACCCCTACGTGAATAATTGTGAGGGTCTAGTTGGAGTAATTGTGTGGGTGTTTCAAGTCTTCTGGCACTACATTTAATATTTCCATTTAAATGAATAAAATCAAAACAAATTCCATATACTTAAGATACCTACAGATGATATGTAGTCTTGTTATATGACCTTTTCAGCCACAATATAGGGCAATAAAAATAATTACACATTTAAAGCTAAAATGTGTACCTTTCTCTCTAGAACATATAAGTTTGTCATGAGTTTAGTAAAGCTGGGTACACACTACAGGTTTTTTAATCAATTATCGTGCAAATCACACGATAAATCTACCAAAATATATACAATATCTAAAATAAGTGCATGTGAAATTATATAAATAACCACCCAGCGCTATTTCCTTTAAATAAATTTATACCAGAAGTTATTTATAAGTGAGACCGAATTATTAAACGACTCGCATTGCTCCTGTGTATGAACCAGCCAACCCCACACTGTCCGTTTCTGCAAAGCAGAGCTATTTGCTTTATGAAGCAGAGCCCACCTAACACTATTGCAGAGAACTGATAGATAGCATTTTGGACTTATTTACTTAGGAATAAACGTTTTGGTTTCCTTATGTTGTTCAGCACAGTACTACTTTTTATTAATATATATGTATTAATATCAAAGGTTTTACTCTGTATGGCATTAGAGCTACTAGTGTTTTAAAACAATAACAGTATGTAAAAACAATGAAAGTTGATGGATGTGTTCACAAAAGCATGTTTAAATGCCTTGCGGTGTATTTGTTTATTTTTTTTTATCTATGGTTTGCTACAATTTGTAGTGATGCAGTGTATTTTTTTATAGTAGAAAACTGATGGAAAATGCATTTGAAATTTAAGATGCATGTTTGATGTGTTAGAAATTGAGTTTGTTGTTGATTATACAATTCATTAAAATGTGCTAAAGCACATAGAAATTACATATTGGGCTTTAAATAAAAAACACCAATATCAAATCAAACAAACTTGTTTAGTAAAAAAAAAAAAAAAAGACATTCTCCGTTGCCATCTTTACATACCTCAGACTGGAAGCATTCAAATGACTGGCAACATAAGTATATTTAAAATGTGGACATTGTAATGTTTAGTACTTGGAACAATGACCACAATAACTCCAGTTTATAGCCTCTACTGGGGACATATATAAGGATTTGCACACAGATTTTTTATTTTTTTTTATAAATGTGAGGTCTAAAAGGTATTTACTTACAGTATACATATGGACTTTAATATATTATTTTGTTCTGTCTGTTTTGAGAAAAACATGCTGCAGTTTTAAACTTGTGTTTATTTTTCCTCATAAGCGCAAAGTCTATTGGGGATTATTGGAAAATAGATCGAATAACTGATGTGCTTTTGTTTTACTCTGACAAAATTCGGATGGGTATTAGTTCAGTGAGTGAAATTAAATAGAGTTCTACTTACTGTATATGAGCTGTTCTTCTTGTCAAAAAATCCAATTCTGCTCTGTATTGGGCTCCACAATCCTAAATTGGTAGATTTGGGTTGAGATTTCCTTTGGTTTTCAGGTTGTCGCTTATGCTTTATTAAGAGAATGCACCTAAAAAGCTTGTGTGCTGGTAAAACTGTTACAAGAAGTATTATATTCCAGTATCGGTGGATATTGGATGTGGCAGGAACTTTTTTCTGTCTGCTCTGAATCCCTTTTGGGTTTGAAATTCTGGACTTGGGTTTGAAAATTGTCAGCTTGTTTTGTGTTCTTAGGTCATGCTAAATTGTTTCTAGAATGTTACTATAGTATGTAGTAGCTCCTTTATTGACTGTTAGGGTTTTGCAACAAAATATCCCACAGCATTATTTATTTAGTCTGTAGCTTTTATTCTTTTCATTGGTTTGTAAGCAATCATAGAGCTCCGCAGCACTGGACAGTGTGAAAATTCGAAATGTACATAAATCGGGGCCATACAAGGTAACAATAGAAATGCATACTTGAAACCAAAGGTAGGCAGAGACCTGCTTGTGAAAGCTTATAATCTAATGGGAAAAGGGTAGAGCTGAGACAAAAGGAGCTAAGCTAGGTACACACTACATGTTTTTCACCCGATCATCGTGCCAATCACACGATTAACAACCGTTAGATCCATATTGCTTTAGTGTATACATTCCAACGATCATTTTTTTTTATCGTACCAAAGCACATTGTATAGTTTTAATTTTCTAAACTGACTAATAATCACTATCAACGATGGAATGATGTCGGGGAAAATTCTGAAGTGTGTATATACTCGCGATGAGCAGTGTAGGCAGATCTCCATAGCGGTTACCTAGTCACGTTCATATCAACAGATGGTTATGACAGATGAAGAGCACAGATCTGGAGGTAAATCGTGTGTGTACACATGAACCGACATGCTGATTGGGACTTTAAGTCGTTGTGATATCTTTAACAAATTTACCATCAATGAAAAAATTTCTGTAGTGTGTCCAGCTTTAGGTCAACTCACTGCGGAGATTAGGACCAGGATGTACTAGTGTGAGTAGTATCTGAGGGACAACAATAGACTTCAGTAAAGTGGTGGGTTTTCAAAGAGCTTTTAAAAAGTCTAAACGTTTATGACATTACACATGCCTGGTTAGTTGCATTTGATAACATTATATGTAAATGTTCATATATAATCCAGTGTCCATCACATACAGTACATTCTCTAATGGTAGCCATAAAAGCCATAAAATACTTCCTTGTACAGTTACATCCATACATAACCACATGCCACTAGCTCCATTTTTCCACAATCAGATCTGCAAAAACAGGGTTCAGTCCAGCAGTTGCTACCGCTGAGAAGGAAGTCATTTTAGCACTGTGATTTCTTACAAGAATTGTAATCCACTTCTTATAGTGAACTCTAGCCAATTGGCATGTATTACTGCATTATCTGAACTCCCATTGTTTGACATTGAATATAGGAAATTGTCTTTGCATATTACCAAATCGTTCTGCTAATATTGCTACTTTATTTGGATTATTCCCTGTCTACGGTGTCCACTATAATAAGAAAATCTTGCAAAAGGTAGGTAAAATAATGGAACCACCTAATAAAAAAGGACTCGCATTAAACTACCATTACATTCTACATGTGTTTCCTACTCTTGTGAGCAGAAAGGTGGGGTTGCCAAGGATTAGCTATTATGGTACAACCAAATTCTTCACTACAGGTCTCCTTGAAGCAGTTCATTAAGAATCCCTGTCTTAGAGCACCCACCATTGCCTTATAATTATCCCCACTTGCCATACTTTGTGAACGTCCACAGATAACAGATTGCGGCCCAACCTGGCAAAATCATTTAAATGGAACTCTAGCCAAAATGTTGTCTCCGTCACTTCAGTTTTTCTTAATCAGCAGATGTTCAGACTGTGAAGGTACATTAGGATCGCTTTTCTAGAAGTGTGATTCTGACTGCATTACAGCTTTCTTTATTAAGAAAAGAAAAAAATAAACACTACTTTTGTGATCTCCTAGCCAGTTCACTGGTTTGTTGTAAACAGACCAGTTCCATTGCAGAAGTTGAGCAGAGGACAGGACTATTATTTAAATTCTGATTCTGAAGTTATTATTATCATCATTTATTTATATAGCGCCACTGATTCCGCAGCGCTGTACAGAGAACTCACTCACATCAGTCCCTGCCGCATTGGGGCTTACAGTCTAAATACCCTAACATATATATATATATATATATATATATATATATATATATATATATATATATATATATATATATATATATATATACACACACACACACAGGGAGGGAGGGAGGGAGACAGGGAGGGAGACAGACAGGGAGGGAGGGAGACAGACAGGGAGGGAGGGAGGGAGACAGGGAGGGAGGGAGGGAGACAGACAGGGAGGGAGGGAGACAGACAGGGAGGGAGGGAGGGAGACAGACAGGGAGGGAGGGAGGGAGGGAGACAGACAGGGAGGGAGGGAGACAGACAGGGAGGGAGGGAGACAGACAGGGAGGGAGGGAGGGAGGGAGACAGGGAGGGAGACAGACAGACAGACAGACAGGGAGAGAGGGAGGGAGGGAGACAGACAGACAGACAGGGAGGGAGACAGACAGACAGGGAGGGAGGGAGACAGACAGACAGACAGGGAGGGAGGGAGACAGGGAGACAGCGAGGGAGAGACTAGGGTCAATTTTGATAGCAGTCAATTAACCTACCAGTATGTTTTTTTTGTGTGTGGGAGGAAACCCACGCAAACGCAGGGAAAACATACAAACTCCTCACACATAAGGCAATGGTTGGGAATTGAACTCATGACCCTAGTGCTGTAAGGCAGAATTGCTGACCACTTAGCCACCGTGCTGTCCATGATTTCCAACATATTCTTAAAAGCCGCACAATAGGGATATAAAACAAATATATTCTAAGATACATTTTGGCAAACTGGTTTTGCTTATTCCAGCTGATTTATGTTTGCTTGTTTCTTTTTTTTTTCTTTTTAAAGATTACATTTTCTATCCATAAAAAAAACAACAAATTCTAATTTGTGCTACTACTTCACCTACTGCCTTCAGTATTCAATATTCCAAAAATGAAAAAAAAGTGTGTTGTCAAACTACAACAGGCAAAGAAGCTGCATTTCTCAGGGTTAATATGAGCAGAAAAATGATTATTTTATTTTTGCATTTTATTTTTTTTATACTTGCTTACCAAAGGATTGTCATCTACTTCTGGAAAGGTAATGTTGTCAAATTGAAAGCGTTACTTTGATATGATATGTTTTTGTAATGGCTTGATTGCTGCACATAATGGTTGATCATATATATGTACTTTTTATATATCAAAAAGCACTGTATGCATGCATCATATCTACTTTCAGAGTTTTCAGCATGCTTGTGTTATTCATTGTTAAACCTTTTGACATAAGTATTTAAACCCATCATTAATATAAGTTTTTAACTTATTGTGCTAAAGGTTTACAGTTACAATAACAAGTAGGTAACACCTTTTTACTTTTTATTTAAGGTCTTGGATTCAACATCACTAAGTTTTGGCACTCGAGTGAAGTGGTTTGCAATATGCTTCCTTTGTGGAATTGCATTTTCGATCCTTGTAAGTAATATATTTAATTAATACAGTAGCAGACGCTCAAGATTTCCAGTCATTGCCATAGTGTGTGTCCCTTAAATATTTAAAGCACTGGGGTTATAAATATACAAATTTGTTTGCTGCTACAAATTATTTTTGAGAGAATTGTCCTAGGTCTTTGTGACCCACAAACATGTTTTTAGCATACAGAGTTTCTATTTATGCTATAAACCTATTTGTGTGTAAGAAAAGATGACTAGGTTTTGGTGTTTTTCTTGTCAGAACTTTCAACTACAAATAGTGCAATTCTTTCAAATTACGCACTGATCCCTCATTTAAACACACTAATAATGATTACAGTATGATTGTCCTTTTGGATAATTTGTTCAATCTGCTGAATCTGTGTAAGTTATTAGATTTAAACACTAGCGTTTGTTTTACGTCATCCAAGTCTCAATCTGCCCACATGGAGACACCACTGAAATGTGCCAAGTGCATTTAAAAAATAAATAAATAATAAAAAAAAAATAACTAACTACTTATCGTATTGGTCTGTCTTGGTTTGAAAAAAAAATTCTACTTTTAGACTTGCCCATCATTATTTAACGGAGTTTAACAAATGGCTGCAGAAGCTTGTCTGGCAATCTGCAGCAAAATAATATAACTTTTTTTTTAAAAATGTTAAAAAAAAAAAAAAGCAAAAAAAAAAAAAAAAGCAAACATTAAGCAGGATTTCACTAAACTTTGTTAAAGCACTTCATCAAGGGAGTATAAAAATTTATCCATGTAATATAATGCATATAAATCTACATCTTCCTAATGGAACTACACAAAGCAACTGTTCTTCAGCTTCAATGCTTTTCTTAGTAAGCCGATCAGCTACTTTTTAAACTTTGTTCGGTTGGTATCAAATATTCTGAAGAATTTGTCCATCCAATGCACACACAAGTGGTAAACTTTACACCTCTTACCATTTGAACCAGTCTTTGGCACAAGAAAGACCAGTCTCTAAAAAAAAAAATGTTATCTCCATCCACGTAAGTAAATTTTGTAACTTGCCTTACCAGTTTTTTAGTTTTGTTTTTTTTTTCCAAGCGATAACCGCAACAAAGGTTGATTTTTTTTTTTTTTTATTTTTTTTTTTTTACATTTTAGAAAGTAGAATAAAGCTGATATTGAAGAAGTATTGTCCTGACATTTGGCGATAACCTGATTACTCATACTATTTCATTCTTATCTGTATTACTTGAAAGCAGATGGTATAACTGACTAGTTTGTGCTAATTGCGAGGGTTTAGTTGCTCGTATTTAGTATAATTTGTTATGACGAAGTATAACCTACGTTTATTTTAATTTATCTAATAATGTTCTAATATTTGTCACTTTCTTCTCCCTACTTTGAAAGAGGGCTTTAATTAAAGTTGATATAGCTACAATCCTTAAGCTGACCACCTATGCTTTGATCTTGCTGCTTGACCCAAGAAGTCAGTGACAAGATCACTGTCCAATTTGGCCTCACATGTGTGAAATCTGGATATTCAGCATTTGGACCAAGCGGATGTATCACTTCTGGGGTCATTTGAACTTGTTAGTGTGGTTGAAAGATGACGGCAAGCACAGGTTGATAGCTGTCATTGTCAAACCTTTAACTTGCCCCATTAGAATTCTATTAATAGGATCATTATCTGGCATCGTGATCATTTTGGAGCCACATACTCTGCCAGATTACAAGTGTCATTTTATCAAATGGAAGACCCTATGTGTTATTTTTACTTTAGACAATACAAACACTATTAAGATGCGTATCAGTTGAGCGTTCTGTTCATGGCTTCCAATGTTGTATATGATATATGGAAACTTCCCTACATTTTACCTTGGCTTTGAAACCTGATGAATGGGGTGTGGTTGGAGCTGGCATAGCTGTATTTCTCCTTGCCTCTGGAGGTATTATTTCATTCATAATTATTGATGGTTAGGTGTTTTGTTTTATCAACTTTCTTCTAACTGTTTCTTGTACAAGTATATCACTTCTATATCCATTTTATGTGTAACTGTGTACCCTTTTGCTGCCTTATTGCTAAAAGCTTATACTATATGTTGTGTCTATGATGATCTAAAAGAAGCTCACAAGCCTTAGCCTAAATAACAGCTTTTGTTTAGCTACATTTATTTGTTTTTTCCTTTTGTTAAATGGTTTGTGGTGTTTTTTTTTTTTTGTTAAACTTCTGGTAGACTTTTTTGTTTCTCAGACTAAAGCTGGGTACACACTACACTGTTTTCATCCAATAATCGGCTCAAACAGCCGACATACGACCGCTCGTTCAAAAGTCGGGTCAGTGTGTACAGTGACACGAAGGTCGAAAGTCTGCCCAAATGGACGATTGTCCAATAAAAAAAACCTTATGCGCTCACTGACTAAATGTTTCTAAAATATTGAGCTGTATATAATGGGTCTAATAGGTATAAGTAGATCAAGACTGATTATATGTAACAAAATTTATTGCAATTCCCTATATATGGTAAATAAACAGGTGAAATTGAACATGTAAAAATAAACATCCTATGATACTTAAAAAATTGCACAATAAAATATTAAAATATTAAAATTTCACTGATGGATATACATGTAATCCTGACATGTATATGTTTTGTTGAAAGAATCTGGCTCAACAACCGCTGATGGACCAGATGGTGACAAGGGTTTCAAAACATATCACAGTAAATGCATTAATTTACTGTCATAGATAATCATAAATGAAATATACGTATATGGAGCAGTCCCAATGTTATAATCTGTAGAGCGTTCTCTCAGTTATACAGCTGAGGGAAATGACAGTACATGTGTCCGACTAATTCCACATGGAGGTGATATCGATACTTGCGTTTTTGTGGAGCAATAATCTGTTAATTGTCCGGTCCCAAAATGTCTCGCTGCGTGATTCCATGGGGTTGTTAGTGTTCAGATGTTAAAAATAACGAGTGATCAGTCCCGCTATTGATAGGAAGTAGTGACAGATAGCAAGCATGAAACACGCTTCCGGTTTTGGCTACCGGGTGTGATGTCGCATCCGGAAGATTCTGTTGGCCAATAGATTGGTGTAAGGAGGAGTTGCCTGATTTGGTTGGTCGTACCGTTTAATATTTTCGTTCCAATCTCATTTCTGCTGTGTAGTGTGTATAAACTTCCGACTGATCCACAACAGTGGGTACGAAATTAGTCATTGCTCATGACAACATGGCTGTAAAAAGTCGCTAACGGGACGTCCGCTCTTTCCTTTCTCATCCTAAACAAGGCTAGTGTGTATGCAGTCCATGGACCGAGCGATCGGACCATCGATCGCATGTAAAATTGCTCGGCATAAAAAGTTGGTCGAAATTTCTAAAGTGTGTACCCAGCTTAAATGATCAGACACATTAACCCTTTGTAGTCTCACTCAAGTCTGTGCAGCTGCTGTTACACAGTGAGGATGATTCAATTAGTCATGAAGTGCCGTGGGACTTGGCCTTGATGTCCTGCTGTGCACCTTGCCGGCTAATATGGTACTAAAATCTCCTCTCATTTTACCTCACATGTCTGTGTGATGTGAGGGAAAATGAGTGGAGATATTTGTAAAATTGCTGCTGCAATGTGTCTCTGCGGACTGTTCTGGAGACACCTCGCGACCAATTGAATTCTCCTCAAAGTGCGTGGTTGTGACAACCAGGTAGTAACTTGAGTTAGGTAAGATGGTTTTAGTTCTTAAATGGTTTTCCACTACACCAGTTGGCACGGTCGGTGGGTCAAAAATGTCATCATCAAAGGATTCAGATGATTAAAACCTGAACAGAGGAATGACCTAAAACTGTATTCGGCATATGCATCACCCTATCTTAAGGTCATTTAAGCAGAGATTGTAGGGTCGTTTACACTTAAATTACCTAGCCCACTTCAAAGGTTTTGTTCTGAGTTGGTTTAGCCAGGAATTTTTTTAATTTTTTGGTTTTATTTCTTCATGCCACGCACATTGCTTCTTGGTTGCTTCTCTTGGTTGCATCCCTGAACCTCCTCGCTGTCTTAAAAGGGTAAATCCATTAGTGATGGATGATGACCTCTTTATTTTGTTTTTGTAATGCGATTTTATTTTTATTTTTTTTACTGTAAGGTATTAAAATTTCTAAGCAACAATTTGTGGAAAGGGGATAATTAGCACAGAAAGGTAAATCTGTGATTATACAGTAAATTGTAGGAAAGGGAATTCTACTACTTATCTGCGAATTATGCATTTAGATGTGTATATAAGCGAAACAACATAAATACGATGTATGTTGCATCCAATCAAGAGAAAAAATAGCAGTACTAATATATACTTTTCTTAATCAGTGTGGGACAGCTAAAAAGATGGTGAACCAAAAACAATACCAAACTGTATTATCAGAGATAATTAATATTTAAAATCCATTCATATAAAACCTTGTATATCTAATATATGTCTTTGGTTATTATATGCAGACTTTACCAGTTGTGAAACTTTGTTAAAACTCTGTCTATGTTTTTGATGAAATGATTAGCTGTAGTAGAGGCGTTTTCTGTTATGTATGTGTCTCTGGTGTAACACACTGAGTTGCAATGTTAGTGCAGAGTGTACGTGACAGTCTAATGTGTTTAATGATAAACAGTAGGGCATAGTGTAATGTGTGGGGCTTTGTATTTTATGTAATGATAGAACTGTAGTCTTTGTTGAAAATAATGTATGATGATCAATGCCATGTGAAAAACTAGTCTGTGTGTGACATTGTAACTTTATTGATTAGTGGTGTTTATTAGTTTAAAATGTGGGGTATTATGTGAAAGTTTATTATTGTAGACACTGAGGGACTTATCATCATTTATTTATATAGCGCCAGCAGATTCCGTAGCGCTTTACAATTGGGAACAAACAGTAATAAAACAATACTGGGTAATACATACATACAGAGAGGTAAGAGGGCCCTGCTCTTTGTAAAGTGTGTAGGAGTGTGCAATTTGTGCTTCTTTCACTGATGCCATCATCCCCTTCTATTGATTAAAATACCAATACACACTGTTGCTTTGATCCCATTGCGCCCTGCCCTGGCATCCGGCATCTGTGTGTTAGGACCATGTCTGTTATCTTTATAAGGTGCAATTGTATTTGCAAAAATAAGTATCTTGCATAGGAGCCACCAGGTCTACTTTCCTTACATTGTGGATCATCTTTTTTTACAGAACTAGTAAAAAACCACTGTCTGATCTTTCACTTGACTGGCCTGCTTAACCATATTGTATACAGTGCCATCATAATTTATACTGACATTTACAGCAATATGCTAAAAACTGGGACCACTTGTTTTAATACATTCTGAACCTCTATCCCTGTAGCAGATAAAAAAAAAAATCAACCATAGTCAGGATGTTTGGGTTTTTCCCATTGGTAAATTAGGTGCGTACATTAATGAACACATCTGTGCAGAATGTTAACATTTAATGTAAACACATTTGATTTACATAAAAATCTGAGACCTTTTACTCACAAATGTAACCCAGTTTGTTGTTATACTTATGCTGCTTACTTTTTCAATAACCATTCAAAACAAGTGTCCTACAAGTCCAAACAAATCTGCATTGCACATCTCAAAAGTATAATTCTAATAATATCCAAGCAAGATGAACAGTTTCATCAAGGCGTCTTAATTCTAAGATGCCCACTAATAAGCGCTGATCCATAAACTTCACTGTAACACCTTTAAAAACTTTCACTGAAGCAAAACATTAAAAACAAATACCAAGACAATATTAGTGAAGTGATGTATTTATAGTCTTTCAATTATAACACAGTTTAGCTCTGTTACAATTTTGTGTATACTGTTACATTGAATATTCACCTTCACTTATTGCTACTTTTGCAACTTCAATAAGTTTGAAATACTGCTGTGTCTCAGGTACACATTGTTTCATGAATGGTTGTCTTGCAAATCCATTTGATCTCCCCATTTCTTACTACTCGCCAATCATTTCATAAAATTGTCTTTATTTATATTCCCTACAAACATGTCCTAAAGGTAACTGGTTTCATCATTTATCTTCTCATTTGCACTGAAACAGATATTAACCCTGGATTACTTTATCTTGATATTGTCTGCTTCTCAATAACATTAAAACATGTGTTGTAAGGTTCAACTAGCAGGGTTTATTAATCATTCTTTTCTTGCTTGCTCTTTCTAAATTAGCAGTGATTTATTTTCGAATAGACAGCAATTTTAGAAATCCCTTTGCTTTTTATATGAAGAGCAATTTATGCAGTGGATATCGGTAATTAATATTTAATCCATTTTCACACACTTGTCATTTTTTTTTTTTTTTTTAAACCTGCTTGTTCAGTATAAAATGAAAGCTAATGCTTTAGCGTATTACTTACTCCTACTTGTTAATTGGTAGATTTTAAACAGCCGCTATTATTTATTTGTTTTATGTAACATTCATAGCATCAATCTTTTATCAATAATATTTGTTGTTGCACTGTTATCTCATACACATCTTTGTAGAGACTAGTTTATTAATAGAGAATGCTTTTTCTATTTATTTTATAACCCTTCTTATTGTTGTAAAGTGAGACTTGATGCTTAACATATTTCCTATCTCCACTTATGTAATTATATTCTTCGAGCAGCTGGGGAATATTGGTCACTAGTATTCTTATCCACTTCACCTAACACATCAATGGGAGTGTGTGAGGACTGCACATCCTAGTGGATTCTTTGCAATTGCCTAGGCAGATTGTTGCGACCAAAATGCAGTTTTTTTCCATAAATAGCATTATAGATATGCGGATATATAGTCGCTAGACAAATGATAATCCTTGCAGAAACAGCATACACATGTGACTGAAGCACTAGTTCCTAGTCACTAATCCACAACCACCCTTCAGTAATCCCAATACAGGTTATATTCCCCTTCAATTTTTTTACAGTGGTGGGCGGATTAGGGGTGGAAGCCAGATTGTGATAGGTGGAAAAAGGATAAGACTTGACCCTGAGTGTCCTCCTTGTGGGGGTTGAGGACTGTTTGCTCCCTGTAGAGGCGGGGCTTAGGAGTCTTATTCAGAATACTAGTATAACAATGACCTTGAAAGAAACCGGAAAAGGTTGATAGTATTATATCTACATACGATAATTGTTTAACCCAGGCCTCGATTAAACACTCCTCCTGGGGACATTTTAAGAATAACTTGTCCAATTTATAGAAAAATTAACATACATATGCATGTAACAAAGACATCGCTAGAATTATATATACAAAAAGTAAATAAATGCAACATTATCTCTCCCTTAATCCACTAGCTTAAGTAGTTTTAGTCACTTTGATGTTATGACTTTCTGAGTCCTGGCCACTTGGCATGACAATTTCACCTCTACCAGCGTTGTCCGAGTCTAGCCCTTGGTCTCCCCGTTAGATCAGGCGCATCAAGTAACAAGACTGCATAACAGGAAATTCCTACCAGGGTTGCACTGACAAGTGCTTCAAAGCCGGGCTTATTGGAGGCCCACTCAGAATCAGCTGGCTGGATGACTGGTGGGGTGTGTCCCTTTCCAGTTTTGCAGCAGTCCCCATTAAAGAAAAATGGACATACTCACAATTAAAACTTTTTTTTTTTTGCAAGAACTAGGTTGGATTTATATTCTCCGTAGAGGAAATACCCCCTTCGAAGTCCTATGTACTGCTTCCCAAAATTCTGAACATAGTATTGCACAAATTTATCAAATTATGCTTGAGTTCACTTATACTGCCATGCCTAACAACTAGAGATGGGCAGATTCGGTTCCCCGAGACCCGAACTTTGCCTATCCGAGTACCGAGCTCGGTACTCTCCCGCCCGCTCGGATTCCAAATCGAGGCCGAACGTCATCGGTTTTCGGGGCTCGGTTCTCGCAATAATTGAAATCCATAAATACCCACCTCCACAGCAATCCATTGCCATTTGACAGAGTGACAGAGCAGGGTGTAGTCACAGGCTGATTAGAGCAGGGACAGAGGATATACCTTATTCTTCATCCAATTCTGATAACAATTGATAGAGAAGAGAGGAGGCTAGAGGAGTCTTTTTTTTTTTTTTTATTTTTTTTTTTTTTACAATATTTGGGACTACAAGTGCTTTGGGGTGTCCCTCATTCTTTTGCATTAATATTTCTGGCTGTCAAAAGTCATATTTGTCAGCAGTATCTAAAACAATTTGTAGCACTACAAGTGCTTTGGGCTCAGCATGAATTCAAAGCAGTCCACATATGAACAGAATGAGCAACCGGGTTCTGTCACTAGTCCTGATGGTAGTGTTCCCAGTACGTCATCTGGAAAAGGCGATGTCAAACTACAGTCTTTTGAAATCGGTCAAAAAAACACACACCAAAAAAACATTTACTGTGTTGAAGCGAAAAAGAAGTGTAACTGAGGAAAGTTAAGTGCTGATAAAAAAAAAAATTGCCAACATGCCATTCTACACACGCAGTTGCAAAGAGAGAATGAGGCCTTCACCTTTCTCTATTAGTGGCAGATCCAAAAATGTTACCGAGCCTACAAGTGGTGCACAACTACTGTTGCGCGTCAAAGCCGAGCTGCAAGATAACAGTAAGGCATTAGAGGGTAATGTTTGCTCTGAATCAGAAATGACACCAATCCCTGTGGAGAATGCATCCAACAGTGGGATGTCTAATCGTGAGCATTCTGTTAGTGTACCCATAAAGAGGGCCCTTTCAGCAGTTCTGCTGATGTGTGCCTGAACAGCCCGTGTGTAGCTGGTGATACACAAATTGTGGATGCCACTTTGGAATTAGAAGAGGGGGAGATTTGTGTAAGCGACGAGGGCGCTAATGATGATGTTGATGATTATGATGCAGACAGATACCAAATTGCCATTCTCAATTTCTATTTATATTCTAGATTATATAACGGCTGAATAGTTTTCTATTTTACTCCTAGTGGAGAGGGGATCTGATGCAGACAGATACCAAACTACCTTGGTCTATTTATTTTTACTTTCTAATTCTACAGTCTATGCAGGCTGCTTTTGTGCTATTTTACTACAAGTGGATGGGGGGAGGCTGATGCAGACAGATACCAAACTGCCTTTGTCCATTCCTTTGTATATTCTAATTCTACAGTCTATGCAGGCTGCTTTTTTTCTATCAACTACAAGTGGAGGGTGTAATATACACCCAAATACGATGGCTGCATTGCCAATAGGCTAAGATGAAGAGGAAGACAACCAGATTTGTGTGCAGAATTAAGAACGGCCTACCAGGGATTAAACTGTTTTCTTCCTAATTTATTAGCTTTAGAATTACCTTACTTATCCAAGAAGCAGGTGGAGCACTAAATTAGGTTATTTTATGCCCAAAAACATTGATTTTTAAACAAAATTGCAAAACCAAAACACGCAAGGGCGGTTTGGCAAAACCAAATCACGACGGTAATCCAGAACTTAAAACACGGGGGTCAGTGAGCATCTCTACTAACAACACACTTGCTTGGCAAAGGATATATACGATGTATGTCTATTAAATAGTGAGACTGTGATTCCACCTAGTAAACAAAGCAATCAGAACCGGTTATAATTGCATACGTAGTAAACTTGAACCTCTCTGAACTTGCATGGCAAGCTGCAACACTCAATGACGTTCAGTTGATTGTGAGTTGCCATTTAGTTTCGTTGTGTTTTCTGTAGAGTGCCGAAAAATGGTAAGTTTAAAAGTTGAACAACGTGACAATTTGAAATTTTTAGTAAAATTGCACAAAACACCAACAGAATTTTCAAATGCTTACTACGGCCTGTGGGAATGACTGCCTGTCTCGTGCGCGTGTGTTTGAGTGGCACAAAAGGTTTAGCGAGAAACATGAGCATGTCGAAGATGATGAACGTCCTGGATGAACTTGCACTTAAAGAACCAAAGAAAATGGAGAAAAAATGATGGCTGAATCCGTGAACATTGACAAAAACACCGTATGGAAAATTTTGCGTGAGGAACTTAACATGGCGAAAGTTTGTGCAAAGATGGTCCCAAGGGTTCTCACACCAGAGCAAAAAGAACATTGCAAGGAATGTTGTGTTGACATTCTGCAGCAACTTGATCCAAACCTGTTTCATAAAGTGATCACTTGTGATGAGACCTGGATCTTCCAGTACGGTCCTGAAACCAAAAGACAGTCCATGCACTGGAAAACGCCGTCATCACCAAGAATGAAAAAAGCTTGTCAAAATTCAAAGCAATGCTCATTGTTTTTTTTCAATATCAAGGGTGTAATTTTGGAAGAATGTGTTCCAGAAGGCACAACAGTTAATCAGCATTATTATAAGGAAGTTTTAAAAAAGCTGAGAGAGTCAGAAAGAAACGTCCGCAACTGTGAAAAAATGGTTTCTTTCTTCACCAGGACAATGCGCCTGCTCACACAGCACTTTCTGTGAAGCAGTTTTTGACCGACAAACACATTACTACACTTGTACATCCTCCATATTCGCCTGATTTAGCACCTTGTGATTGTTATCTTTTCCCAAAAGTTAAATCAGTGCTTTAAGGGACATATTGAGTCAGTTGATGCTGTAAAGAAGAAAACGGCAGATATGTTGAAACAAGTGACAGAAATTGATTTGCTCCATGCGTTCGACCAGTGGAAAACAAGACTACAGCGATGTATTAGTGCAAATGGGGAGTATATTGAAGGGGACAAACATTACATTTGTAATACCAATAAATAAAGGTGAGTTATTTAATCAGTCTCGTTATTTAATAGACATACCTCGTACAGCTTCCTTAATGAAGCACACTGGGTAATAAACTTTAAAATGACTAGCATCTGTTCCTCATAGAAATGCAGTTTAAAATCCTGACCAAATGGTACAGATTTCCTAGTCTTCTCAACAAAATCTCTCTAACATACCCCCCACTAGCTGGAGGTGTAATTTAGCTATTGGAGCGCCTCTCCCCTTTTGGTGGAATTGCACATGGATTGCTCCCTTTTGGCAACAGGTCATCTGCATTTCCACATTGATTACAGGATCTACAGTACCAGAAGACCCTAGACACTTTTGTATACTGAATTCCCATTTGAAGCATTTGAGTGGCGCTGCAAAAGCTGTGATTCCTATTCCAGTGGAAATTGGAAAAGCTGCCTACTCTTGCAGATTGGTTCACCAGGATAGCTCCATGAATATAGAAAACCTTCTCCTCTCCTCCTGAGATAAGAATGCCGAGTTCATCTCCAACTGGTTCGATTCGACGTCCCTCCTCTCCCCTGCCCAGGGTTCAATAACTAATCCTGACTAATTTGTTTAAACTTAGGCTTAAAAGATTATGCGTAACCCAACACCAACCATACTGCACCATTGTTTTTCAACGCAATTATAATATAAATGTAAATAGAAGTGTGTGTGTGTGTGTATGTATGTGTGTGCGTGTGTATATGTATATGTGTATATATATGTGTATATATATATATATATATATATATATATATGTGTTATGCACGTTTTTTCGCTATCCAAGAACGATTGTCGAATCTCGATTTGTGTTTCCAATGCACAAATATTTATTCTCAAAGTAGCAGAATAATTCAAGCGAAATAATAAGTACAGCCGTTACTTATCGCTGTCGCTCTGGATCCAGTGAACAGTCATTAAGGTCTGAAGGCTGTGGTCAAGATGACTGAACACTAGATGAAAGCTACTGCTTATATGCAAACAGAAATACAGTAAAACAATGCAGATGGTGTGGCTTGCTTCTATTGGTCCAGGCTTCAGGAAGGTCCAGGGGGTTGCAGATCATAGGCTAGATCAAACTAAAGAATCCAAAAGTGGGGGTCATCTCTCCAGGGGATGTGCTCCTTTCTTCCCGCCAAGACTCCAGTTACAACTAGTCCATTAGCATGTTATAGTCAGCATCATATTAAAGGTTTATTCCCGAACATCAATAACTAGAGTATGCAATGTGCGATCTCTTCGCCGAATGAACCGGACAGCTGCTGATGTAAAGATGATTAATATAATACCAGACATGACACCTTTCCTTTAACCTGTACCATATGTATCACTAATATGCATATAACTTATAATAATACACATAAACACGACTATATTTCGACATAAATAACTGTGTTGCAACTGCGATTAATGTGTACTATTTACACATTAATCGTGTGTTTGTGCGAATGTATACAAAAGTGTATAAACTGTTATTGCCACGTGTTGCGGCTGGATACGCCATTCCACGCCGTAGTGTGCTCTACGCATAATTTCAGACAACCAAGTTTGCTCGATATTAATTGAAATGACTTTATTCAATTTGCTGACTTCGAATATATATATATATATATATCTTACTTTTTTTTATTTACAAAGACAAATGTGAGCAAACCGTTTTGCGACAAAGTATCTGTTAGTTTGTGAGTACTGTGCAGTAGATAAAGAATATATATAAAGAGTTTAAAGTAAAAAAAAAAATCTGGAAGAATATCAATATTTAGATATTATCCGTTTTCAGAAATACTTATTTTTTTAGTTGTTTACCTCTATATGTTCCCATATTAGTGTAAATAGCGAAAGTGGAAATTGAGGTAGTGGTCCAAAAGTGATGGCTAGCAGTAATTTCTTAAGTGATATTTGTACGGTTACCCACATTGGCAGTCCAATTGCAGACTGCATTCATGCAAATTTTTCCACAGGTTTTACTTTCTCAAATCTGCATTACCCTTTAAAGCAGGCCTGTCCAACCTGCGGCCCTCCAGATGTTGTGAAACTACAAGTCCCAGCATGCCCTTCCAGCTATCAACTGGTTGTCTACCAGCAAAGCATGCTGGGGCTTGTAGTTTCACAACACCTGGAGGGCCGCAGGTTGGACAGGCCTGCTTTAAAGTAAACCTGTCACCTATACATTAAACAGATATATGAATAGAAATATAAATGTTACATTGTTTGCTAGTTAGTTATATGGTTTGTTCTGTTTTCACTTTGTTACGTGTATGCATGAAGTTATCCATTTTATGGACACCTGTAATTTCTTGATTATTAATAAAAGTGTAAACGTCAGGAACATCCATATTGCACTCATGAGAAGCATTATATGAATGACATCAAACTAAAGGGAGTGTTGGAAAATAAACTGTTTACAAACACTCCTTATTGGTTTACATCTGTGAGATCATATTCGATTAAAAAAAAATGCTAAATTATAAACTGATTTAAATTATACGTAATGCGAAATAACAAGATATTCATTACAGAAAGAGAAGGGCACATTTTTACACCAATTTATATAAAAAACTAGATTTGTGTACATTTAATATTCAGTTTCTCAGTCCTGTACTACATTGTGTTCCATTCCCACATGACATATACACTTTAAAGCAGGGTTTCCCAAATTGTGGCCTGTGTACTTAAAGGATAACAAAGATTCACTCTGTACTTGCACTTGTTAAATTAAACTAAACTTAAAGTAAATAACATGTATTATTAATAATAATAATAATAATAATAATAATATATATACTGAAATCAAATTTAGATGGGTGTTTTTAAAACATTGCATTACAATTTTATAGATGGGGTAAAAAAAAAATTAAACATAAACCTGATGGGTTTACTTTAATATTTTTTGTGTTTAAATAGGGGACTGCGTTCCTTTTTCTTCCTTCTGGAACAAAACTTTTTGCTGTGTTCTATACACTAGGAAATGTTGCTGCTTTAGCCAGGTAAGAATATGTATTCTAATCTTCTAATTAATTGTGAGACTTTAGTATCCGTTCCAAATACCCTACCATGTATAAAAGCATGCTATTGACATATTTACTTTTTACTACAGTGTTATAATTGCAGATAAAAAAAAAATGATTACTCCTCTGAATTAATATGAAAATGCCTTTTTGATTACTATTTAGTTGTTTGTTTTTGTTCACCCCTCATCCCCAAATACCAAATGGAAGTTTATATAGCTTGCTGAGAGACTCTGTTGATTGGATGAGCTATGGAATCCTGTGGCTCATTCAATCAGCATTGTGAGCCTGATTCAATAAGGAATGTAAACACTGATAAGTGCCTTATTTTGCGTAACATCGCTATGCGCATGCCCAGAACCGGACCATATGCCAGTGAACACCGCAAAGTCCAATTAATCTTTGAGAGCAAAGTAGCATTACTACAGCATACAATTTCATTGGCGTAGCGGGGAGGGGACTGGATGTATTCACATACTCCATGTACAGTAGGGGCATTCCAAGCTTGAGCACACACAGCAATGTCTGATTCAAGCTTTAGACATCTCTAAGGTACGTGTTTTTCTGTGGTTTCACTTGCACCAGCTACAAGTTGGATAAAAGTGCTGATTACTAGTGATGATGGTTGCGTTTGCAAGCTAGAACATGTGTTTGAAGTCAGGAGCAAATCTATAACTTTTGGGGTCCCAGTGAAAGTAAGTGTATGTATTTATTAGAGGGGAAAGGGGAGGGATATTGGTTATTTTTTTTGGGGGTGAGTGGCGCTTTTATTCAAAACCCCTAAGGGCCAGTTTATGTCTCTGTTTAGAAAATACACCTTTAATTGTATCCAACAGTTCCCGGGGCTGATCATGGCTTTTCCTGAAAGCTAGCTGAGACCAATCACTTTATTCATGCAGCAATATATTTCGCGCCTCTCCTATTTTCCTTTCAAATCTCCAACTACATTATTCATATAACATGGAAGACTTTTTGCTCTTGCATTTATAACCTAGTGAGGTCAGGCTGTTGATCTCACCAGGTTTAACAGTGGAAATATCCTTTGGATAAAAAATATAACAACTCTTATGTAGACTCAAATGCCACAGTTCAGATCAGTGCTGCTTCATGTCAAATCCCGTGTTTTTTTTTAAATTTTTATATCCATAATTTTTTATATCTAAGCGTATTCATATTTGCTACACTATGTGTGGCGCTTTTGTTTTTTGTTATGTGCGCATATGTAGTGTTTGCAGTATCTTAAATATTTCCTTTGAACAAAATATCAATTACATACATTTTTTATTTATTTTAAAGTTAATCTGCATTTCGGTAGAAAAGATAATTGTCAAGTTTTGAAAAAACAGAATAATTGTTTTTTTTGTTCTTTGTTCTCACCAGTACATGTTTTCTTATGGGCCCACTTAAGCAACTTAAAAAGATGTTTGAGCCAACAAGATTGATCGCTACAGTGGTTATGTTGGTGAGTATGACAAATTAAATTTTTCTTTGAATGGAAATATTAGATACATTATTAGATGACTGTGTGGAGAAATGTCAGCATCCCACCCCCACCTCACCCTCACTCCCTTCCCACTATTGTATACATTATCTTTTTTTGTTTTTTACATAAAAGTGTCTGCTAGCCCTTTATATTTCAAGATATATTAAATCTCCATGTGAATGTACAGATATATAAACAAATAACTACTTAATTGATTGAGTAAAGTAGTACTTGCCTCTGGGTTTCACTGCAGAGGAAATAAGTGCATTGCAGACCATCCGTAGCTCTGCAAAAGAGCTCTATTGAAGCTTTTTAGAATCCAATTTTGTATCAGGCTTGGGTGACCTGTAGTTCTCAAGCTGTTCTTGGTTGCTGGATTTTCCGATTCCATAAACGCTGAAGTGCCACAGCTTGCCTAAGCCTACTTATCCTCATCGGTGGTACTTGTTATTCCGACCCTTCTAATACAGACGATTATATAAACAAAAAAAATCTGATTAGTCTAAAAACGACATGATTTAAACAGACAGAGGACATTGCCGAACAAACTGCTATCCAGACTGGTAGAAAGTGCAAAGAAACTGCACGCCAGCACTTGAATTCGACATCAGAAAACAGAGTGACATGGAGATTTTTGAATTTAAAGCAGCAATCGTGTTTTTGCTTGTGTATGTCAATCTATTGTTTCTTCATTATTTTTCTTTATATTTGAATGCCCTATACTTTTGTATATTAAATCTATAATTTAATATGTTGCGTCCTTGATACTCTAATGAATCCATTAGCCTCTTAAGAAGAATATAGCTCGACCAAGTTAACCCCCTTGAATGCCAGTTTGTAATTTTTTGATACATTTGATTAACACGCTGTGTATTTACATTTGTCTGGAGGTGTGAAGTGTTAACCCTTTGCTTGCTGGTGTGGGTCTTGCTAGTCTGTGAGCAGCTAGAAGCCTTGGGTGCCAGTGTGGGACAGTATATTGGGGTTCTATTGCCTGTATTCCATAGATGGTGGCAAACCTGAAGTGCATGAGGTGTGAGTGCTGTTTGGGGGCGATTCAGTAGGTCAATAACCTGTGTGATAGGTAAAGAGAGACTGCGGGCTAGAATCATGTGAACTCGAACAGCAAACACCCACAAAGTCACGGCAGCTGGGAGCGTGTTTGTGACAATTGGTATAAGTAGAAACTTCATTTAAACAATAGTATGCCATCTAGTGCAAAATCTTCACTTTTGCCAAGATTCATGGTTAACTTTTCTGCAAGACTTTTAGCTGGAGATGGCTAAAAGTCCGAAAAATCACACTCTATTTTTGAATTGATCGATCTCAAAATGTGCTGAGTGGATACCACTGGAATGCACCTTCTATTACCATCATACTTCAGTTTGTCTCTGGTTAAAGTTCTCTAATATACACACATGACATAGAGAGGGTTATAGTGCACTTACATTCAGGGGATACTAGGTGAATATCATAAAGGGAAGTCTTGAACAAAATAAAGCGTATGATGGGAGCACTAGGATTTGGATAAGTGAAATAAGAATTTTGCAAAGTATTCAGTATTTATAAACTCTCCCTTTGAAAAACAGCACAAAGCTGTTTCTTAAAGCAATGCCTACTACAATGAAAAATGTAAGCTAAAACGCAATTTCAGTAATTAGCCACTCCATTTGAAAAATGGCAAAGGATTAGAAATGTTGTGAGTCCATCACTATTTTGTTACATTGTCCCCAACTGCAGAAACCTGAGAAGCTAAGAGTATCCATTGTCATATTCTAACCATCTGACTTATTGCTAAGCAATGTATTCAAAGAGGAAATGGTGCACAGTTACAAACTTTGTAACATTGCAGTCACACAGTTACTTAATTCCATACAAGAACAATCGCCCAAAAAAAAAATTGAAAATAAGTATACTCATAAATTTGATCTTCACTCGGGTGATTTGAAATTAAAAGTCATACATCTAAATAAAAATAATAATGTTTAATAAATCTAGATATAGTGTAAGGTTCTTATGAAGCTACACAAATAGTACACATTGAATTAAGAATTATGACCATTAGGGGAGGATGGGGGGATTCAATTCCCACAATAAGCCATCAGACATCATCGCGACATTTGGCCTTTTTCATTTTCTGGTACTACGATAATTGAACATCACGGATTTTCCTGTGTTCCTCTATGGGGTCAGAGGAAAATCTTTGATCTTAAATGACTATGGTGTGTGTTTCCCTGGCACTCTGCAGCAATTGATTTCCCCCCTTAAGGTGCAAGCTGCGAGTCTTATTTTTATCTAAAATATTTCCATTTGTTTACATATTTTTTTCATGCCATCACCTCTCCTGTGAATTATACTGAATCACTTGAATTAATAATTTATACTTACCTATGCATGGAATATTTCTGAGATGCATTTTCTTGATACTGTTTGTGGCTGGATCACATAGGAATAACTTTATTGTAGATATTTATTAAGGGTGCAGGACACCGCTCTATACCATTGCAAATGTACTGATATATTTTTTAAATTGTGTGTATTTCGGTATAGAAAATGTATTGTGCCAGGTTAGAGGAAGTCTGTTTTGCTTAAAACAGGAATTACTAAGTAAGTATTTTCAGCGCAGATGTGACAAAAACCTGCCTTAGCCTAAAGGCCCAGCAGGAGGTTGTTACCAGTTGTCACGTCTTGTTAGAGAGACGGGAAACTCTGAACAATGTAGACTAAGGATACAAGTAATTTAGAATATCACAGATTGCTGTGAATTTTGTAAGTTAAATTGAGTGAGCTCCACGTTTAGATAAATATCACATCCTGATAAATTATCTGATGTGATATCAGACTCTTCGGTGCCTGGTCGGATCAGGGGGCAGGTTTACACCCTGCCAGGATTTTTCAGAATCTGTTTAAAAAAGAGCTCTGTTTGACCATATAGTAACATTATACAATCTGTACTTCGGGAGATCACTAGTCCTTACTAGGACACTTGAACTAATAAATATCACTGCTTCAAGAGCCTGCTTGGATGCCTATTTACCTGCTGTAATTCCTGTGACCTACAGATTAGACCAAATCTAATCCGTTATCTGGCTGTTCTGAGGTTGGAACAATGCATCCAGAACCAACGCTCTGCCCTCTACCTGCAGCTCTGGCCACTGTGATAGGCTAGAGGGAACGATCCACAGCAACCATGATCTGAAGGCGAGAGGTCAGGTGTACCAACTAGGTACCCCCTTGTACACTAGCAGCAAGAGTTATTCAGAAGGACGCTGTGATAGGTGCCAGTGAAGCAGCCTACTGGTGGCGGCAGCAGAAGCCCCTCCTACTGCGGTTAGATAATTATTTTGGATAAACAAAGGGGGACGGTAGCAAGGAAAGCCCAGCTGGACTCCAGCAACACACAGACAGGGTGGCATAGGACGTCCATCCTGTCACACTGTTAAATTAAGGAATGGTGAAATTAAGGTTATATGCTCCTAGCCAGATGCCACTTGTATTACATCAAAAGGGAGTTTGAAAGGAGTAGAAGCATTACATATGATTATATTATATACAATAAAGGCCCCAAAGTGAATATATTCTAAACAATGTTCCTAAAGCTGCAATCCCCTGTAAAAATGTGTTTTATTAACATAGTTTAACTGTAAGAAGAAAGTTGTTCTATTTTCCTTAGTTTTTTAAATCAAGCCACTAGTTATGTCTACCTGAGTCACATGATATTATGATGAAATGAGTAGAACACTCATCTTGTCAGCATGCATGTTTAAATGATAACTCCCTGGCAGAACGTTGGTGTCGGTGTGCAGCCGCGGTATAGAGAGACCAGCAAAGTCTCTCTGCATGAGAAGAGTTCAAGCACTGTCTTTTTAATGTTTACAGTTTTTGGTTCTAACTGAATAAAATCCCCTGAGGAATGTTTGACACTTCAAATTAAAAAAAATAGATTTAAAAAACAAAAACAAAAAAACTTGAAATGTGATTTCCATCTCCACTCTTTTCCAGTGTGATTATGTAGTAAAAAGATCAAAAGGAATAGCTTTAAAACTTTTGATTTGTTACACACAGATTAATTGGGTGAATGAGAAGTAGTGGCAGCCTGTGATACTGTGTACAATCCCCAACTGAAACAAATTATCTGCTCTACATTTTGCAGTTCATTCTTTAAGATTATACACTGAGTGCTGGATAATTTTATATTTTCAGTCTTTTGAAAATATGATGCATATACACCGATCAGCCGCAACATTAAAACCACTGGCAAGTGAAGTGAATAACATTGATTATCTCGTTACATTGGCTCCTGTCAAGAGGTGGGATATATTGGGCATCAAGTGAACAGTCAGTTCTTGAAGTTTGTGTTGGAAGCAGGAAAAATGGGCAAATGTAAGTATCCGAGTGACTTTAACAAGGGTCAAATTGTGATGGCTAGACGACTGGGTCAGAGCATCTCCAAAACGTCAGGTCTTGTGGGGTGTTCCCAGTATGCAGTGGTTAGTACCCACCAAAAGTGGTTCAGTGAAGGTAAACATGTGTCAGGGTCACGGGCGCCTGTCACGAAAAGAATTTGCTATCACCTTAACCAGCCTGTCCCTTGTTTCTTACCAGAAATCAGAGGACACCTTCAGAGGTCTTTATGGAGTCTGTGCCTTGACGGATCAGAGCTATTTTGGTGGCACAAGGGTGGATCTACAAAATATTAGGCAGGTGGTTTTAAGGTTGTGGCTGGTGGGTGTAATGTCTGAAAAAATGCAAATAATGGCAATACAAATAAAAATGTGTGTGTGGGTATATATAGATAGATAGATAGATAAAGAAAGAGAGATAGCATGTGTCCTATATTTCTAACAATGAAATACCCAATGTTTTAAACACTAACTGAAGAAATCCCAACAGGATAAATACCTAAATGGAAGAAATCCTGACACGCATAAAATACAGACTTTGACTGCATTAAAACGGCAATGCAAGCAGGTCCAGCGGCTATAAACCTGCCGGATCCACTCCATTTCCGTTTTAATACCGCCAGTATGACTTGGCACTAAGCTTAGCCATTCAGGACTGGAGGCACCATGGTAGGGAACCTGCAGCAGGAGGGCGCCCTGCCATGACGACCAACCTCAGGCTGGTCAGCACAGGGCTGGATTCCCTAGGGAGTGGGGTCCGCAAAATAAAATGTGCTGGCCCTTCCTCTTGGAAAACCCACCCCATGCTGACGGTACTATCGCTGTTTTCACACCCCTGGGCGATGGGTGTGGGATAATTAAGTGTGTTTTAAAATGTGTAAAAGACTATTTTAGCTTGTGCAATTACAAGTCCCAGCCAGGCAGTGCTGCCATAAATAGTCTGGACATGCTGGCACTTGGAGAACCTCAAGTGTCACCATGACCCGCTGAGTCATGTAATCACACACACTAAAATTTGAATAAATTATGCGTGTCGGGATTTCATCCAATTAGACCTATAATTCTTTTAGACTTAGACTTCTCATCTTATGTACCAGAGTCTTATGTGAAACTAGAGATGCTCACTGACCCCCGTGTTTTGGTTTTGGTTTTGGATCTGGATTACAGTTTGTTTGGCAAAACCAAAACACGTCATTGCGTGTTTTGGTTTTGTTTGGTTTTGTTTTGCAATTTTGTTTAAAAATCAATGTTTTTGGGCCTAAAATAACCAAATTTAGTGCTCCACCTGTTTCTTGGATAAGTAATGTAATTGTAAAGCTAATTATCAAAAAAACAGTTTAATTCCTGGTAGGCCTTCGTTAATTCGACACACAAACCAGATTGTCTTCCTCTCCATCTATGAATATTGGCAATGCAGCCATCGTCTTTAGATGTATATTACACCCTACACTTATACTTAAATATCTAAAGAAATGGACAAAGGCAGTTTGGTTTCTGTCTCTCTAGGCCCCCCTCCAGTTGTATAAAATAGCAAACAATTCAGCCGTTATAGACGGACCCCAAACTGTCTTTCTCCATTTCAATTAATATTGTACACTCTGTGTAAGACACCCTACCCTTAAGGAGAAATTGCCCAAACAGCAGCCTTTCAATACGGTACGTGATATGGAAATGCCCCAAGTCCATTTCCTCTTTGGGGGTAGATTGCACCCTACACTTACATAGAAAGTTTTAAAAAGATGTTATCTTTATCATCTTCAGCTTCATCCTCACCCTCATCAGTGTGTACGTCATCATCACAGACTATCAATTCATCGCTGCTTGAATCCGCCTTCCTCGTGGAAGATGTAGTTCATTTTTATAAACATCATTTTCTCCACATTTTTGGGAAGTAACCTTCTACGGCGATCAATGACTAAGTTCCCTGCTGTGCTGAATACTCGTTCAGAGTACACACTGGAGGGTGGGCAGCTTAGGTATTGCAAAGCAAGTTTGTACATGGGTTTCCAAATTGCCTGCTTTTCTTCCCAGTAAGGAAAGGGACTGTTTGACATTTCCATATCAATTACCTCTTGAAAATAATCCTCCACCATCCTTTGCATGTTAATACTCATATTGGATGGAATTATGGGCAAGGTCACAAATTTTTTTAGAAAAATCCTTCAAACCAGCCCAGATGTTAAACTGGTCTGCCCTCTGCGTCTTCCCTGCTTTTTTTTGGGAAAATTCAATTTTTTACAAGCAGCAGCTGCTTGAGAAACTGAAGGAGGACACGTCAGCAAGCCAAGGCCCAGTACAGCGGACAATTTGCTGAGCAATAGCTCCTTGCAAAAGTTCACATCTCGTTCATTTTGAAGCAAAGACTCAATGTAGGTCTTAAACTTTGGATCAAGCACTGTGGCCAAAACGTACTGATCCGAGTTCAAGATCTTAATAACTCGAGGATCATTGTGAAGCGAATGAAGTACTTGATCAACAAGGCCAACATATTTTGCGGAATTGCTTGCTTTCATCTCCTCCAGTTTCTCAAGCTGCTTTTCCAATATTCTAATTAAAGGAATGACTTGGCTCAAACAAGCACAATTTGCACTCACTTCACACGTCACAACTTCAAATGGTTTCAGCACCTTGCACAGCACTGAAAGGATTCCCCACTGTGCAAGAGTGAAATACATGCCCCCTCCTTTCCCAATGTCATGGCTTGTGCAATACTCTTGAATGGCTTTACGCTGTTCCTCCATCCTCTACAGCATGTACAGGGTGGAATTCCACCTAGTTACCACCTCTTGCTTAAGTTGGTGGCAGGGCAAGTTAAACTGCTCTTGGAGCTGCTGCAATCTCCTCCGTGTTGTGGCAGAATGCCTGAAATGGCCTGAAATCTTACGGGCCACCGAAAGCATCTCCTGCGCCTCTCGGTTATTTCTTAGGAAGCTCTGCACCACCAAGTTGATGGTGTGAGCAAAACAGGGTATGTGCTGGAAATCACCCAGCTGTAATGCTCGCACTATATTCTTGGCGTTATCAGAAATGACATATCCCGAGGAGAGTCCAAGTGGTATAAGCCATGTGTCAATCACATCTCTTAGTTTGCGTAACAAATTGTCAGCTGTATGCCTGTTAGTGAAGCCGGTGATACAAAGAGTGGCCTGCCTGTGACAAATGTTACGTAGTGGTGTACATGCTGCTGCTGTTCCTGCTGGTGAAGGTGAATGACAAACCCAGTGTGCTGTCACAGTCATATAGTCTTTGGTTTGCCCACTTCCACTTGTCCACATATCTGTGGTTAAGTGGGCAGAATGGCATTTTTCAGCGCAATCTCTACATTTGTACACACTTTTTGGTAGAGTTGTGAAATAGCTTTACGGGAAAAATGGTGTCGCGATGGAATTCTGAAACACGTCACAAAACCTCAGTTAACTGTGAAAAACCAGCTGCGTTTATTGTGGATATTGGACGCAGATCTAACACTAACATGGCAGCCATGGCGTCTGTGATTCGCTTGGTGACTGCTGTCATATTTGCTTCCCCTAACAAATTATTGTTTCACAGTTAATTGTTGAAATGCAGGACTGCTCTTTTTCTTGGCCTTCCTCTGGGCTGATGATTCACCCCCCAGCAGCAGCAGTGGGACTAACGCTTTCTTCAGAGAAATCAATAATAGTGCAGGAATCATCCAGCCTTAATAAGTGGGATGCCGGGCTAACTCCGAGCACTACTTGAGGGTATTGATGAGGATGGTGTGGTGGGTGTATTTTGTAGCCGTCGGGATGCCGGTGACCGGAGGGTCTTAGCTGATGATGGAGTGCTTGTAATTTTTTTGGAAGAACTTTCAGCTTTTCCCAACACTTTGCCATGAACTCTCGTCAAATGGCGTAACATAGACGAGGTTCCAAGATGGTTAAGGTCCCTCCCTCAACTGACTGTGGCTTGACATACACTACAAATGGCTATACAGTTGTCTGGATTGGGGTAGAAATAATTCCACACATAAGAAGTGGATTTTTTTGTTTTATGGCCTGGCATGACAATGGCCTTTTTCTTGTCACGTGCCAGAACTGCTGCCACTGGTGCAGGACTTACACAAACAACCTCATCCTCATCAACATCCTCATTAGCGCCCTCATCGCCTACACAAATCTCCCCCCTCATCCTCTTCTATTTCCAAAGTGGCATCCTTAATTTGTGTACCACCGGCTACACTCGGGCTGTTCAGGCACACATCAGCAGAACTGCTGAAATGGTCCCTCTTTATGGGTACGCTAACAGAATGCTCACGATTAGACAGCCCACTGTTGGATGGACTCTCCACAGGGATTGGTGTAATTTGTGATTCAGAGCAAACATTATCCTCTAATGCCTTACTGTTATCTTGCAGCTCGGCTTTGACGCGTAACAGTAGTTGTGCACCACTTGTAGGCTCATTAACATTTTTTGATCTGGCACTAATAAAGAAAGGTGAAGGCCTCATTCTCTCTTTGCCACTGTGTGTGTAGAATGGCATGTTGGCAATCTTTTTTTATCGGCACTTAACTTTTCCTCAGTTACTATTTTTCGCTTCAACACGGTAAAAAAATTTTGGGTGTGTGTTGTTTTTTTTTTTTGTTGTTTTTTTACTGATTTTCAAAAGACTGTGTAATTTGACATCGCCTTTCCCAGATGACGTATTGGGAACACTACCATCAAGACTGGTGACAGAACCTGGTTGCTGATTCTGCTGATATGTGGACTGCTTTGAATCCATTATGAGCCCAAAGCACTTGTAGTGCTACAAATTGTTTTAGATACTGCTGACAAATATGACTTTTGACAGCCAGAAAAATTAATGCAAAAGAATGGGGGACACCCCAAAAGCACTTGGATTGCAAAAAATTAACCAGATAGTGTTGTTAGATAAGACTTTCAGCACCAGAAAATTTGTTGTTTTACACTGGGGGATATGGGACACCCCAAAGCACTTGTAGTGCCAAATATTGAAGAAAAAAAAAAAAGACTCCCCTATCCTCCTCTCTTCTCTATCAATTGTTATCAGAATTGTTATCAGAATTGGATGAAGAATAAGGTATATTCTCTGTCCCTGCTCTAATCAGCCTGTGACTATACCCTGCTCTGTTCCTCTGTCAAATGGCGATGGATTGCTGTGGAGGCGGTTATTTAAAATTTTCAATTATCGCGAGAACCGAGATTCGACGACATCACAATGACGTTTTGGCTCGATTTGGAATCCGAGCGGACGGGAGAGGGTACTCGGATAGGCAAAGTTCGGGCGGGTTCGGTTCTCGGGGAACCGAGCCCGCCCATCTCTATGTGAAACAGTGTCAAACACTCTACCAGTATCCAGTATGAAACTCCTGAAAACTGACTATATTTGGTCCTACTTGAAGCTATGCAGACAAAGTTATCAAATTAATTTTAGCACCCTAATATAAAATTGTTTTCTGCAATCTCCAACTAATCCCTAGTTCCAATTTTGTTCCCATTTTTAAGATTGACTTTCTGCCAATCTTGTGCCTCTGACCCAGTTATGAAGTTTAAGAAATAGTGGCCTGCCAATTACATATGTTAGTTCCTTTAGCAGTTGTGGTTTGCATGCCATCAGAGTCACCCGCTTTGTTTGTCTTAATCTTTTTTAGTTGTAACGGCACTACCTCCTGTTAGACAAGTAACATTTATTGTGTGTGTGTATAGATCATTGCAACACAACAGATTTTCTAAACATTTTATCCTCTTTGTGAATACAGATCCAAATTATTTCTTAAGGATCAGTTTTCTCTTATCTTCTACATTTTATCATATAGCGGCCCACTGTTTTACATTTTATTTTTCTTACTATTTCTGTTTTTGAAAAGTATTTTGTGATCAAACTTGCTATTTTTGGCAAACTGTTTTTCATATTCTGTTATTTTGTTAACCTTATTTTATTCTACAGCAGTATTATTCATTTTATATGCTCTTGTTTTCTTTTTCCAATAGTTTATTATTTAAATCATTGGTTGCCTTTTACTCATAGAAATGTTTTTGCTATATGGTATGTACTTGCAATAGTGTTTATTTAAAATATTTAAATATTTCCCATTTGGTCTTAATGTTTAAAACAACATTTTCTCATTCTGCAAGCTACAATGCATCTCTGAACTTGTAAATGTTTGCTTTCTCTTACATCACAGCTCATAGTTTTTGGTGCTCCCTTACAAAAAAATCTTATTGAAACTGAATGGTACCATGTTGTGATCACGTTTCCACGATCATTTTACTTGTACATTAAATATGTTGTCCTTGAAAATGATTTTGTGCTGCTTGACTTGGTACAATTAGTTTTATTGTCCCTTTTTCCAATTTATGTCTGGATAGTTAGTTCCTCTCCTTAATACTTGTGTATGCCTTGAGTTGTCATGGGAGCTGTCTATCAGGCATAGTTAAGGCCCTTTTGGGTGTGGTTCACACTGCATCTGGTTTTAACTGTATTTTATTGATGTTTGAAGAACATAGGTCAGTGTAGGACCTGCATACAATGAGGTACCCTTGATGCCGGGGTGGATGATTAAATGTTCTGATCAAAATGTGATATAATGCCTCATGTTTTCATTTTACATTTTGCACATATAAGGTAAATCCTGTTAATTGAATTGGAGTGCATCAGTTAAATCATATAAAAACACAGCATGATATGGGCACACGTGCATAGACTCCTGCCTTGGTAACCTGTCAAGACTAGATCCGCAGTCAAAAATACAGTTTTCTCTCAAATCTATATATATATATATACTCTGAAGATGAATAAGCAATAGCCAGACCAGGCATGAAAAATAGAGTGAATGTGTTGAGTGGTGGCTGAGTTCTGCACTTATCTCAGAAAGGTCAGCTGCTGGCAGATAATGACCAGTTCACAGCTTGGTCACTTTCCTTAGCATATCTTTCTATCAGTGCCAATATTTCCATGTGGAAGAGCAGGATGTCTGCATATATGGATGTGTATATTGATAAGGAGATAATATCCTTCAGGCTCAATAATATGTGAAGTATTGAGATTAGTCTTCAAAAAATCTGTAAATATCTGATTATATGTGTTCTGTTTGACTATTAAATGTCTTTTGTTTTTTTGTTTTTTTTCTCTTAACAGCTTTGTCTGATTTGTACCTTATGTGCTGTGTTTTGGGTAAGTCAAATGTACCGTTTATTTCACTGTTGTATGTGTAAGGGTCGCAAAGACTTAAATAACCCTTAATTCACCCACTGTGTTTAATGAGTATAATGAATATATAATTCAAATACAGAATTGTTTTGAAGTATGGGAAAGGAATATTATATCCAGTATGGTTTTCCAAGTAAGGAAATTTAAAGCACCTCAAGTCAAGGATAGACAAGCATTGCTAGTAATGTTCAGTTGTTTGCCTATCTAATAATATACTTACTTCACATGTTTAATGTCCCCAGTTATCTCCAGAATTTATCCATTGCCCCAGTAGTGATATCACCTGTTTAACATCTTCCAGAATCTTCTGCTTGTTCTCACTATGCACACAGCGCACATCTCTAGAGAGTTGTACAAAGTACAGGATGTCCAAGGGTGAATGTCATTGTGAAGATTATCAAGAAGTATTTAAACATGTGAAGGGGTTTTGATGGCCATCTATATAGATAACTAATGGTACTTCCATAAGATGCATAGTGCAAATTGCTGTCTTCAGGGGATGCAGTATATCCTGACACTAGTTATTGGGTTTTATGTTTGATAGGTCAGGATAGCTTTGAACTACTGAAGAATTGCAACTAAACTGTATTTTTTTCACACCGTAAGCGTTACATTTATGAGTAAGTAATAGATTCCTAGTCATCAGTGAGTAAGAAGCCTGCATTGGAAGCTGGTTCTATGTCTATCAGCATTTCATCTACTCTACTGCCCCCTCTCCTTTCTCTATAGAAGTTTCCATAAATTCTGTACTTGGACAGATTATTGGGCTGTTTAGATGTAATTGGAAGCTGTTTGGTCCCAATAAGACAATTGATTGTAATCTATAAATGTCCATTGAGATGGATGGTAATATTGGAGCAATGATTACATTTACCCGTGTATGCGGTCATCATCTGAACACTCAGATTTTGCCCTGTTGAATCCATTAGAATAGCCAAATCATGTATACATGTATAGATAAATCTGACAACAGTCAGATGTCCTGTGTTGGGCAGCTTAACATGAGCACTTCTTTTGTTAAATAATAGCTGAAATTAATTTAAAGTGCTCATAATGGGATAAACATGTTTTTTTTGTTTTTTTTAAACCTTAGTGGCAAAAGAAAGGATTGGCAATTCTCTTTTGTATTCTGCAATCCTTGGCATTGACCTGGTAAGCATATCTTATTATATCTTCTGCACCTCATTGCAAAAATAAGCTTTAACCTTAAATTTTTTAACTGCACTTTCATTACAGGGAAAGTTGTGTACTTGAAACTTAATTTATTGCATGCATTTGTTTCACAGCCTTTTTTTTATGATGTTTTCTGTATGCTATCTGCAATGGCATTTAACATGGTTTTTAAGACCCACAAATTGCATCCTAAGTATTTATCCTCCTTAATCCCTCCATGGCTGCCATTACAAATGGGTAGAATCCCTTTCCTCAATTTCCTCTGTCTTTTCCTCTCTCTAGTAATAGGTAGGTCAGGTAATGTTTGTATTGTTTTTCTTTAGTACAAGGGGCTTCACTTCTCTTTGGTCTGGTGATGCACCATCCAATGCTATAAGCCGAGGACAAGGCTAGCTACTCTGGGAACATCAGTCTGCTACTTCCGGTAGCAGACTGATGCACATTCTCGCGGTCTACATCATAGGTCACAGGCACCAAGATGATGACCAGGCTAAAGGCTGGCTCTAAAGCATTTCCTGCATTGGGAAACATTGTGCCGTAATTGCTTGGTGTACAACAACTGGGGTTGGCCGTGGAATGGAGTCTGAGTTAATACCACAAAAGCTGATGGGCACCCACACTAAGTAAGCCCCGTAAGTTAGGAGTACTTGATCTTATGCAATGCTCACTTTAGTTAGCAATGTCCTCTCTCCATACTTTTGTAGAGCATGTGGAAAGGAAGGGCGTCCTAAAGATACAACAGCATAAAGTTTGTGTAGTCGAAGGAGTCTTTTTTGTACAACATGCAGTTCTCAACCCAAGGGGGAAACTTCACTCCTAAGCAGTATAAGGAGCTTAAAGCCTGGATGAGACTATTTTGTAACTAAGTAAGATATGAGTGCTATACAGGGGATAAAGATAGCAAGGTGACGAGCCTGAATTTAGAAAAGAAGAGATCAGACTGAATTCTCCAGGGTATTTAGATGATTCCTCTAGTAATGAATCTGGAGAGATTGAAGAACCATTTTGGATGTTTCATTTAAACAATGTGACGGTTTTGCTTAAGTATGTATAATAATCTATTGGCATCGATGATGAACCAACTGCCTCAGAGACTCATAAATCCCTTTTTGAAGTTTGCAATAGAAAGGGAAAAGTTTCCCCTGTATATCAGGTAGTGAAATAACTTATCCATAAGGAATGGGCATGTGGACTAGTGTCAGTCTAACTTAGAGACTGGAACATGTGTTCAGTGATGCTGAGGCTCAGAAGTGTAGCTTGGTCACAAAAGTAGATGCACCTGGACCAAGGGGCTTTTCTTTACTAATTAAAGCCCACCTTAACCTAACCTGACCACTTGTAGTGGTCCAGGGAATGTAAAAGACGGGCCTGTTCAAAACAATTTGAAGTGTTTTTCCACGTAGAGTATCTTTCCACTTAAGTTTGCACACCTGCACAGAAGTTTGAGCAGGTGCCGTCTGTAAAATCTTGTCCCCAAACACACCTGAAGAGGAACGTGCATTCAGCTAATGAAGTGAACTAGAAAAAATAATGTTTTGTTGATTTTTCTCAGATGTGAAGTGCCTCAATAAATACAATTTTCATAAATCACTCAAAATTGTAGTAGATGATCCCAAAATAAAAAATTTTGGGATTTATTAACAACCATAGAAACAATTTCTGAGATGTTTTTCAAAAAATGGCTTTTTGAGAGAACCAAAATTTAGATTATTTTTTTTTTTTTTTAAAAACCTTAAAAAGTTTTTAGTAAAAGAATATGTAACAAACATGGCAGGTACAACAGAGTACATTGCATAATGTAGATCCAATAAATCGGTCAGAACTGCCCATAAACAAACAATCAAAAAAGTAACAAAAAACAATAACACAAGAAACATTCAAATACACATAAGACAAAGACTTTAAGGGGGAGAGGGAGACGGATACAAAATTTAGATTTTTAAAATTTTACATTTTTCATTTTTATTGAAACATACTGCTGTGTTATATATCATATATAAAGAGATTTAAAATGAGACTTTGCCCAACTCTCTCTCAATTAGGTGACCTACAAATGCAATTTAAAAAAATGTTGAAAGCAAATTAAGAATTGCAGCTTTAAAGGCATATAGCTTCAAAACCAGTGCACACAACTGCCTAAGATTTTTGGGGTTTTCTTTACACCCATGGCAGCATTTATTATATCAAATTTCATTACAATCTGAATCTGTCAGTTTGAAACCCTGTGTTGGTTTGATGTGTAATGACCATATATAATTACAGAAGAGACCCGGCCTACATGGCAGTCTGTGTGGCCCAAGCTAATGGAGCCGGTCCTAGCCTATTAGTGGCTGGGGAAACCTAAGACCTCCTGAATAATCCCCCCTTAAACATTGATTAACTTCCTGGTGGCTGGCTGCTCCCCTGGAGCCAGCCACCTTAATGCATGTGTCGTGTGGATCAGCCTAAGGCTGCTCCGCCCCCCCTTCCTGATCCTTACCTCCTCGCCTCCTTCTAACATTTCTCCCCAGCTCCCGGTGGGTGCGCACATCTTGGAAAACTGCCTGTCTCTAGGGTCAAACGATCAATGACAGCTGCGTCTCCCTCCTTGCCTGGTGCACGCAGATCAGAACACAGGTTACTAGATGTGTTAATGTATTTTCTCGTATGCAGTGTATGTTTAATTACTTTTTAACCATCATTTCTTGTACTGGGGGGCACTACTGTATAGCATAATATGATTTGGGGGCACTATTGTGGCATCATTTGAACTGGGGGAATTACTGTTTGGCATAATTTGAACCAGAGGCACTACAGTATAGTATAATATGATTTGGGGGCAGTATGGCATGTTTTTTTTAATGTTTAAACACCGATTTTGTTGGAGGTACCAATAAATATAAGCTTAATTTTATTGATAATTTACATTTTTATTCCTGTGAGTGTTTGTGTAGGTAGTCCCCAGTGCACTGATTTGCCCGGGGGCCTTTATTGTTGTTAAGACGACCCTGCATCAGTTGTGGTTGAGGCTAATACAGTAGAGCAGTTTAAACATGCTCGGGATAGACATAAGGATATCCTTACAAAGAACTAAGGATCAAATAGGTTTTGGTGTTATCATAGGTTAGAAAATGGGCAGACTAGATGGGCCAAATGGTTCTTATCTGCCATCAAATTCTATGTTTCTCTTCAGTGGGCCAAAAATTATATATTGCAGATAAACAAACGTAAAATCCCTTCTGCAACTGCACCTTGTAGGATAGGGATTTCTCTCACTGCAGTGATTAACTTATTGTTTTTGATTTTCATAGTTTTCTGCACATTGGGCTTTAGATTGAACACCCAATTTCCATAAAAGAATACCCACATTTTTGATTAGTGTCCTATACTCTATGCACAATATTGAGAGATTAAATAGAACAGGTGGAGGACAACATCTTTATCAAGAATGTGAAGAAATATTATTCCTAATAAAACCTAAGAGAAAGTTTGTTAGTTGGAGTGGAATGTTTTCATATGCACACCAAATATACTACTACTTTGTGATCAAAATTCAATTAGATGCAATGTAAAATACAATTGCACCCGGTCCATGGTTTTTATTGCAACTAGGGTGCTTTAGTGTGGAGCTTGTATGTTTTCCCCTATAAGTGGCTCCAGTTTCCTTCCACTGTCTTAGAACATATTAGTAGGGTAATATTTGTGTGGTAAAGAAACTCCAATTTTGGCATAGAATGAATGATTGAAATATATTTTATTTGATGTGTCAACCACAAAATGAGCATTAATCATCCAAGCTTGTACAACTCTAGAATACCAATCGTGCTTTTTAAAGTGGTCGGTAATATGCTGGTGCTATACAAATTAAGGTTAATCATTGTAATAACTTAAAAACGTAGGGTTCCCTAGCAATATATCATATACCTTTTTAAGAACAGATGTTTTTTTTTATACTATTTCAGGATCAGAATAATTTTAATAAAGCTTCAATTTCACCTCTAAAATAACTTTTTTTTTTTTTTTTGTGTGTGTGTGTTTTAGTCTAGCTATGCAAATTGTATATTTTGTCATGATTAATAGCTTTTTTTTTTCATAGCAATTTGGAATAAATATACTTTTTATATTATTTGTGCATCGGCAAAGTCCACTTCTCTACAGTGCAATCTCATAAATGTACACCTCAATTTGATACGCTAGTTCTGGTGATTATAATAGTAATATATGTGCTTTAATACAAGGTCTGAGTATTGAAAAATAATTACATTTATTCATTCAAATTGAAAAGGCTGGTTTTTTTTTTGTTTCACTGGATGCCTTTTGCCTCTCCCATCTTCCATTCAGTGGTACCAGATGGATGGCAGGATGGACCAGATACGTTTCCCCTGCACCTTAGAAATGCTAGACCTCTTGCAAAAGTGATATAATGTTCGTTGAAATAACCAACATTAGGAGGCAACCCCTGGTTATGTCCGTTTTGCCAAATGCAGATGCAAATCTTCCTGATTGGAAGATACATTGTTGCAAGCTGTATTGTACAAATCAGGTGCTTGAGAACCAGAATAAATGAATACAGAACTAGAACTAGAGGCTGTTGGTTCCAGATTCAGCAGTAAAGTGGGGACAAGCCAGTGCCATTTTGAAAAACCATTTTCCTTAAGGCTTCATTGTCTATAGGGTGGGTGTGCATTAAGTGCATAAAATGGATTTTTAATGTCCAGCACACACATGTTATGGTTATTTTATGCACAGTGCAGATTATCTTGTTCCATACTCTGCATGTGCTTCAAAACAAACATGGACTATTGTGGATATCTCAATTTATTTCTTAAATTTTATTTTAGGTATAGCATCTCTTATATTCCGTTTGCAAGGTAAGTTCACAAGCTTCTAATGTTTTGGAAATGTACAATAGCAGTAATATGTAACAAGAAAAATGTCCCTCTGTTGGCTCACTTCCACATTTACTAAATCATTAATGGCAACAAATATGGCTTGAAATTTTCAAACCAGAAAATGTAACATTTTGGTTTGTTATGGCAATTTAATATTTACTAAATATATAATGTTATGAGTATTTGCCCTTAAGTGTTTTTCACATTTTGTTTTTTTTGAACATTATTTTGTGTTGATCTATGATTTATGAAAATAAAATGTGAAAATACTTTTTACAGCCACTGTGTACACGTGTGTGTAACTGTTTGAGCCACGTGCCCTATACTATATTACATAGCCTAACATAGTATCTAACTGCTTCGATTGACTACACAGCTGGCCACTCACATACATATTCCTTTTTAAATAAATTCCCCACCCATTGCACCATGTGTGGCCCATCCCTTTCAGATCAAAATTTGATCTGTTTAGATTGGAATTGATTGGTCTAGGTGCTATATTAGGGTGGAAAACCATTAGTCGGCACATGTTTACATCATTGATTAACATGGAAGTGGTGGAGAGTGCTGAGCAGCTAGTTGTGATTCCTGAACATTTAAATTGCTTACAGATCTGGACATTGAGCTACTGTGTTCCACATTGTGTGGTAAGCCACACAATTTATGGCTTATGACATTGTCCAAGGAGAAATATCATGTACTCCGATATTAGACTTAGAGTTTATATGTGTCTGGTTTCTATTGTTTATAGCATGTGTTCTACTTGCACAGTGGGTTTCTTTGAGGAGGCAAAGTTTATAGCAGTAAATATAAAAGGATCACTGCTTGCAGATAAGCATGAGTAATCCTGGCCACGCTTGAAGCGATTCTGTCATTCAGTCAAAGTGCCGAATGACAGGATCACAGGACAAATTGGATGAAGTGTGCGACCAGAGTACTTCCAGCGTCCATGAGACATATTAAAGATGTAGGAACATGACCGCACATACAAGCTCATAGCAATTATTTTCTGAGTACATTTACCAATGTGTTTGTGAATGATTATATTGCATTATTTTTGGGGGGTTTTGAGCCACACACAGTTGCCTGATATTGCTACAGATATTGAAGAGCATGGAGCTAGCTTACTCCCATGTGTAATAAGTTTTTAAGTTGTATGTCATGTGTTTACACACACATATTGTAGTCAAGAAAACAAGTGAAAAGATTGAACGATTTATAATTCATAATCTGTCTCCTTGTTACATTGTGAGAAGCTTTGCGTTATTGCAATTTGAAGTGATAGAATACATTGTGATTGATTCATGATACTAATGTGTGGTCGGTTAAATCTATTAGTATCTGAAATGATTTGCTTTTGATACTATGTCTCTTTTTTTTTTTTTTTCCTCCAAAAAGGGATGCCATCATAAAGTGCTTTACGAGCTGTATGAATTAAAGTTCAAGAACAAGATCACTGCTGCCGAAATCGAGGGATATAGCTTGTGATATCAACTAGGTTTATATTTTCTTTCTTTTCTAAAAAACAAAATGTATTTTTTGTACGTAACAAAATATTGATTCTTTACATTTTGCTTTTTGAAACACCAATGTTTGTATTTTTTAATAATTGTTTTAATAATGCATATTTATACAGCTACAAAAATATTTGCACTTGTGAAATATGTTGACCATAACTCCATTTTTCGGGTTTTTTTCTTTACTCCAAAACATTTTATTTCCTGTCCTACACTACCTTTGTTTGTAAATATTTAAAGCTTTAATAAATCTACTTGGTGTACATATAATATGTATGTTTGTGTACTCTGTATTTATTTTGAAAAACAAAATTATTATATAATGGAATTGAACCGTATACTTTGAAATCATAGGCTTGCTCACAGGGGTTGGGTAAGTGTCTCCGACTACGAGAACACCGACAAGGACTTACTCGACTTCGGAAGGCAGAAGGTGGCAATCACGAAAAGATGGTAACGGCGAATCTTTGAAATCACTATTTGCCAGCATCGCGATGAATGCACAAGACGGCACACAGTCATGTGACTTTTGGGACTGTACTATTAGGGGTGTTAGGCGCGGAATGTGTAAACTAGAAGGGTTGCTGTAAACTATTTTACATTCCGTGACTCCCTGCATGAGTCATTTAATACCCCTAATATTACAGTCCCACAAAGTCACATGACTTGTGTGCCGGCTCGTGCATTAATCGCGATTCTGGGAAGTAGTGATTTCAAAGCTTTGCTGTTACCATCTTTTCGTGATTGGCAACTTCTGGCTTCTGCAGTCGGGTAAGTCCTTGTCAGTGTAGTGGTAGTCACGTTAAGGCCTACCACTGGCTCACAGGATGTGTCCAGACACACCTTAAATTTGGGCATAACGCCCTTCTAACCTGTTTTTATATACAGACTGCGGGAATGTAGTGCGCGTGAAGAATGATCATGAAAGGGAGGATGAGGGCTTTGGGATGGATAAATGTTTGCCATAAAAAATTAAAATAGATTCCTTGTGTGTGCACAACCTAATGTGACATGACTAGAATTGGAATTATTCTATAAAGCTCATTTTGGAAGTGGAGCCAAAATATTGCTAATGTAATTTTCCCTTTGCATCTCTTTATAATTATTTGTAACCAGGGAATATAGATTATTTAAGTATAGAATGAATGGTATTTTATAATTGAAGTTTAGTCTATGTGAAAATAAATGCTGAGATCTGTATCAAGCTTGAAATGCCCTCAATGGACCATCAAACAGAGTTCACCCTAACACTGACCTGTATAACTTCCACCAACTGCAATTTATTAAACTACTATCGAGCTATACCTTAATAAAACTCACCTGCTGCATGTAAGACTGTCCAGATTATTTTCTTGTGATGTTTTGATGAGTTGTTAAAATTGACAAAAGCCACATGGAGCAAAGGTGGTTGCAGAAAGGTATGCACCAACCATCAGAAACGAACTAAAAAAACATTAAAATGTTAGGGCTCAGTTGGTGAACATTTTTTTAATCGAAAGGCCACATCCCTTTTCTGAAGGATCCCATAAGACCGCAAGTTCTATTGCAGGTTGCAGAAGTGTGTACATTTAGCATTTATGCACAAGAACATAGTTGTATAACACAAAATTAAAGTTTGATAAGAATACAATAGCTTTATATTATTGAGACAAAAAAGGAAATAAAAAATGTTCATGGATCAAAATATTTTAATACACACATAAAACATTGGTTATAATTTTATTCCTGTTAGAATTGTGCTACAAACTTGATTTTCTGTTCTAGATTTGATGTATTCAGTATGTTAATATTCCAAGTGCTGGTCTGTTATCTGTGACCTTAGACAAGTCTTGTCTTTTTTTCCCACTTGAAAAAATGTAAACTGCAGCAATAAATTGTCCAAAGCAAGACAATAAACGCTGAGCATATTTTAGTAATCGGGCCTATTGTATAGTAGTCCATATTTCTACAGCATCTACTTTGTTACTAACATGTGACTTTGTAATGCCCTCCGAAAGTTTTATCCGCTCCATATGTAAACTGTCGGGTGCATGTGAGACGTCCACCAGATGTGGCTGAAAAGCCAATTTTAACTTCAAATTGTGGCTTTCAACGTTTTTAAAACTCTTGTACATCACAACTAGCGTACCTTGGAATGGTACGGAAGGTCAACCCTTCATGTTTTCCCATCATAGAAGGTGCACTGTCTGTGCACACGCTATCAAGATCGCACATTCTAACATTTATAGCTTGACATTTCTCTTGGTATTGATATTTTTCAATATGCAAAGTGTTGCTAAAGCTAGCAACTCATCATAGCCACATAAATCTGCTGTTGTAGCACCAATAAATATTAAAACTTGTGCATAAACAGTAATGTCTGTAATGAAATAAGTAAGGCCTTCACCCGGGCATCTGTACTGAAGCTATTCAGTTAAATTTGCAGCCAGTAAAATGACACATAATAAAGACTGTCCTGATGTCCCCTCACTGTCAAGTCAAACATATTAGTTTAAAGCTAGCATTTTTTAAAAAAAAAAAAAAAAAACAGTTTTAAAATGGAGATGGTGGTTCTAAAGTGCCTACCACATCTAGGACACCGCGGTGGCAGAAAAGAAAAGTTGTGCAAGATAGGATTGTCCTTGGGCTCTCCCACCCACCCTTATGTTATCTTAAAAAGGACATACACACTTTAACAAACCAAGCACTTCAGCCACAAAAGTGCCACTCCTTGTGGCTGATTTGCTTGATTTGGTTGGGCCCCCACAAAACAAGGTAACAATGGCCTTAAGGCACCTAAGGTAACTGCTGTAATGACCTCTACTGTGGCAAGATGTTGTCATCAGCTTCAGCCTCATCCTCACCCTAATAAATTTGTACATCATCCTCACACATTATTAATTCATCACCACTGGAATCCACCTTTACAGAAGTCTCAGTATTTTGATGTAATTGGCGGGAAAAGCCTTCCTCATGGAACTTGAAGTTCATTTTTATGAACCGCATCATTTCCACATTTTGAGTAAGTAGCCTCCTACGCCGATCGCTGACAAGGTTCCGGGCTGTGTTGAAAACTCTTTCAGAGTACACACTGGTGGGTGGGCAGCTTAGGCAGTGCAAAGCGAGTTGGTACATGGGTCTCCAAAATTCCTTTTTTCCTCCCAGTATGTAAAGGGACTGTCTGATATGTCTATTTATATGCGATCGTGAAAATAATCCTCCACCATCCTTTGGATGCTGATAGTAGGATCAGGTGGAGTTACGGCAGAGGTGTCACGTTTTTTGGTCAATTCTTTTAGACCAGAAGTCAAAATTTGGTGTTGAGTCATCTGCATCATCCCTGGGTCTCTTGGGAAAGCTAAGTTTTTTCCTAGCAACAGTTGAGTGAGAAACTGAAGGAGGAGATGCCGTCCTGTCACGTAACATTTGAGCTGTCATCTTGCTCACCAGGAGCTCCTTCCATCTCTTCAGATCTGGGTCAGTACGAAACAAAGAGAAGACATAGCTCTTAAACCGAGGATCAAGCACAGTCGCCAAAATGTAGTGATCCAGTTTCAAGATTTTGATAACTCTTGGATACTGGCTAAGCAAATTAAGTACTTGATCTACAAGTCTGACATCCTTAGCGTAATTTCTTTGTTTTAATGTCCTTCAGTTTCTCAAGCTGCTTTTCCAAAAGTCTAATTAAGGGAATCACTTGACTCAAGCTAGCAGTGTCTGAACTCACTTCACAGGTGACTACTTCGAATGGTTTCAGCACTTTGCACAACACGGAATGTATTCTCCACTGCGTTTAACTAAAATACATCCCCCCCTCCTTTCCTAATGTCATAGCTTGTGGAGTAAGCGTGGATGGCTTTTCGCTGTTCTTCCCTCCGCAGAAGCATATACAGGGTGGAATTCCACTTTGTCACCACCTTTTGCTTCAGTTGGTGGCGGGGCAAATTAAATTGCTCTTGCAGCTGCTGAAATCTCCTGCACGCTGTTGCCGAATGCCGGAAATGTCAAGATATTTTACAGGCCACAGACGGCATCTCCTGTATGTCCCTGTCGTTTTTTTTTTTATAAAAAGCTCTGCACCACTTAGTTTATTGTGTGAGCAAAACAGGGAATATGATGAAATTCACCCAGCTGTAATGCTCTCACAATATTGGTGGCGTTATCGGAAATGACATATCCTGAGGAGAGTCCAGGCAGGATAGGCCATGTTGCAATGACATCCCTTAGTTTTTGTAGCAGATTGTCAGCTGTATGCCTCTTAGTGAAGCCAATGATACAGAATAGCCTGCCTCTGACAAATGTGACGTACTTGGGTACATGCTACTGCTGTTCCTGCTGAAGGCGAATCACCAACCCAGTGGGCTGTCACAGTCATATAATCTTTAGTTTGCCCAGTTCTGCTTGTCCACATATATGTGGTTAAGTGTACAGTGGGTAGAATGGCATTTTGTAGCCCAATAATAAAATTTTTACGAACCTTCTGATAGAGGTGAGGAATAGCTTTTCTACTGAAATGGTGTTGTGATGGAATTTGGTAACGGGACCACAAGACCTCAAGTAACTGTCTAAAACCAGCTGCATTAATAGTGGATATTGGACACAGATCTAATACTAGCATAGTCGCCATGGTGTCTGTGATCCGCTTTGCGACTGGGGACAGCTTTCATTCTTCTTCCTCTTGCAACGGATTGTTTAACAGTCAATTGTTGTAAACTACTAGTAGTCGTCTTCTTGGTCTACTTCTGGGATGAAGATTCATCCCCAACAGCAGCAGCAGCGGGACTAACGCACAATAATTCTTATGAGGATTCCAGGATAGTGGAGGAATCATCTAGCCTTAGCAACTTGGATGCAGGACTAACTCCGATCGCTACTGAGGACTTGCACAAACAACATCGTCCTCATCAACATCCTCATTAGCGCCCTCGTCGGCTACACAAATATCCCCCCTCATCCTGTTGCAATTCCAAAGTGGCATCCTCAATTGGTGTATCACTGGCTACACTTGGGTTGTTCAGACACACATCTGCTGAAGTGCTGAAAGTGAACCCATAAAGAAAGCCCCTTTCAGAATGGTCACGATTACACATAGCACTCGTGGATAGACTCTTCTCAGGGATTTGTGTCATTTCTGAATCTGAACATACAATTTCCTCTAATGATTTACTGTTTTCTTCCAGCTCAGCTTTTACACGTAAAAGTATTTGGACACCACTTTTGGAGTCCGAATGACAAGGTCTTGCTTGGTCACGACTGACCTTACAAGAAGAAGCTTCAGTGACAGTTGCCGAACTCACACTCGTAGAAAAAGGTGAAGGCCTCATTCTTTCTTTGCCACTACGTGTGTAGAATGGCATGTTGGCAATTTTTTTTTTTATGGAGATAACTTTGCCTGGATTACAGGTCTTTTTTCTTGACCAAGGTAAAAGGTGTTTTTTTTTTTTTTACTTTTTTTTTTTCACTATGCACTTTTACATCGGCTTTACCAGATGATGTAGAGGGATTACTATCATCATGACTGGTGCCAGCAGCTGGTTGGTGCTCCTGCTCTTCTGTGTACTGCTGTGAATCCATTTTGATAGTGCCATACACTTTTTTTTGTGCAAATTCTGAAGAAAAGCCTGCAATGGAGCGCTTCTCTTTGTGTGTAACATATATAAAGGCGTACAATTTGACTGCAAATTCAGAAGACAGGCCTGCTAGCCCTAGTATTTGTATTTCAGCAATGAGAAGTAGCAATGGAGCTGTCCTCTTTGTGTGTTACCTATATAACACAGTAGAATGTGACTGCAAAATTACACCAAGCCTGCCAGCCCTAGGATTTGTATTTCAGCAATGACAATTAGCAATGGATCAATGGACCTCTCCTGAATGTCACTGAAGACTTTGTTGAACACTGCTACCCCCTCCTCTTTCTATTCTATTTATATTGCTGCCCAACTGCTCTACAGACTGTGCTACCCTTTCTGTGTCCCTCTGTGAAATGGCGCCAGATCGCCGTGGAGGCCGGTACTTATAGATTTCAAAACTCGCGAGAGCTGATGTCGTAACAACGTTTTGCCTCGTTTTCAATTCCGAAAAGCGCCAAAGTGCCGTGCCGGGTCGGTACTCGGATATGCTAAGTTGGGTGTGTTCGGTTTTTGGGGAACCGAGCCTGAGCATCTCTAATTGTGATGTTTATTAGCAATACTTTATTCATACTTTTGTGCATTTGACTCCGTCAAACAAAATGCACATATTTCAGATATGATTAAGAAAAGCTGCACGTTTTTTTTTTTTTTTTTTTTTTTCCTTACAGAGCTACTTAATAATTACAGAATATTGCCAAGGTGGGCCCTGGCTTTTGACATAAAGGGCCTGAGTCATTAAGGCAAAAAAGGAGTAAATGTTCTCTGGGACAAACCATGTTACAATGCAAGGGGTGCAAATTAGTGTATTATTTTGCACATAAGTTAAATACTGGCTGTTTTTTCATCTAGCACACAAATACTTCATAGCTTTATTACTACACTGAAATTTAAAGTTGATCTAGGACATACCCTACCCAAACTATAAATCTGTCCCCACATTTTAAATTTACCTCCCCTCCAATGCAACATGGTTTTGCCTAGGTGCAAATGTTACTTCTTTTTTATGTTTTGCTCTCCTTAATGACTCAGGCCCAAAGATTTTATCTCCAAGTGCCTGTGCAAACTACGTTTCTGCCAACTCCCTCAATCTTGATCTGTAGGCCAATGTACTTTGGCAGAAATCAAGGCGTGCTTGTGCAAATCGCGTTGTATGGGGAGATCAAAGCAAATTTGCCAAATATTATGTTGATTGGAGTTGATGAAGCATCTCTGGGAACCTGATTGGTAAATTATCACAGCCCTGTGCCTAGGTATGTGTCCCCTATAAATTGATTCTGACTTAACATCCAGCTTGATTGTTCAGTGATTGGGTCCAAAGACAGTATCTCCATGGGGCCAACATAAGTTTGCTTCCAACAAGAGAACATATGGATGGTGTACATTGGGTGTGAGGAAAATGGGGTTGGGTCTATAAGCTTTGGCAACATATGGGAACATACAAGTAAAATAAAGCCCAGGGTGGAGGGGGGGGGGGGAAGTCTTGTTACAAATGCCAGCCACATGTTCAGAAAAATTTACACTGACTTTTGATGCTATAGTTTTCATTAGATTATCCCATTTTCAACATAGCTAGAGTTATGTTACTTATATTGCTCCAAGTAACTGTTAAAGGTAAATAAATGGATGTTCCATCAGGTTGTGGTTCCAAAGCACAAAAAGTTTATTTTGCAAATTAAAAGGAAGTTCAAAAGTAACGCCATTATAGTGCGCAAGTTTGGCTAGTACCAGCATTGAGCATTCAATCCAGAATGCCCTCTTGTCAAGGGCAGTGCTGAGTCATTTATACACATGGATGCAGGGGGGATGATTGTATAATAGCGTTTCAGTCACAGTTACACTGGTCACTTTCCTAAAGGACAGGGACAGTCCAGTAACACAGTTCACTGTATGTCAGGTCTTTGTTTTTGAGGCTTGAGTATGTTTCCATGGTAACTATGTGGCCAACTGCTCATCCCCACAGGTACTAGTTAAACAAGTAATTCCTCTCAGGCTCCCATCAGTAAAGAGTTACATGAGTGTACTTAGTATAATGTTATATAAAGTCTGATTTTATTAACATTAATGAATCAGATGTGATTGCAACAGTGTATTTTGCGATAGCAACTAACCGCAAATGTGTGCGATTAATTGCGATTGCATCGCACATGATCTAATAATTTACAATGGCTCAAATTGAACTTTAATACAATTTGAATAATTTCACTATAATATAAAAAATGTGGAATTTGTGAGGAACCAAAACAGCCACATAATATACTGTTTTCTCTCCATTCGGGTTCACAGTTCTTTTAACATGGTCACATCTTTCATGTTCAAAATTAGATAGTCTGATAGGGATTATACACTCCCTTATGGCATCACTATAGTATATAACTCTAAAGGGGCTATTTATTAAGACACCCCCCCCCCCAGTAAATTTTTATTGGGCATTTGATTTAAGAAAATTTCCAGGGACATCTGAGTGATGCCCTGCTCCCTGATGATACTGGCTAGCAGCATTAAAAGGAGTCTAATACCCCGTTCACACTGCATCAGAAACCTGATTGAGGCTGAATGTGACCGGGTCCCCTGCATCTACCCGGGTCGGATGACCTGGGTCTTTTACAGGGTTATTCCCGGTTCTGGCTCGAGTCTCACCGACAAGTGTTAAAAAGCAAAGGGAAAAAAAAAACAGGGAGACCCGGGAATTTGCCGCGGTGGGAGACTGTCACCCGAAAATATCCTGGGTTTATATACCTGGGATATTGCCAGGGCGGCAGTGTGTATGAAGCTAGCCAAGCCAGTCCTGAATGTGCAGAGGGTACCAGGCCTGGCTTGGCTAACGATAAGACTTAATAATAAAGCATTTTATTCTGTGGAATCCCCATGTTAACACCATTCTGAGATTGGTTTAGCAATCAGACGATAGCAACGGTATTTGTACCACTGCTGTTAGTAAATAAGCTACCTGTTTGCTATAGCAGATGATGGTTTTTAATGGCTGGGGGGTTGATAGACAGAGAGAAGCCCTAAATCCTGCGAAAATTCTCTAATTTTCGTAGGGTTTAGGGCTTATCTCCCTTTAATAAATAGACCATTTAAACTTGTAGCATGAAATTACATTCTTCCAAGTTAGCCAACCTGTATATAACTGTTTGAAATAGCATGGCAATGACATAAGGGGAAAACTACTTATATAAAGTAGTTAACACAGATCGATAGAGACCTAATGCATTTCTTTAAGGTTGTCATAATGCTGAAAATATAAAAATTAGATTTGTACAAATTATATACTTCTGCCAAAAATAATACTAATGGGTCATTATTTTATTACTGAAGTACATGTAAACCTGACAAGCATATTTAAAAAAAAAAGTGCTTTTAATTAATGTACATGTTCAGTGGGTATAGCATTTTTTTCTATCCACATCAAAATTACAACTTCTGAAGGTGGCATGGGATCATGCATACATACATACATATTATATTTAAATCTAGTGGAACACATTGTCAATAAACTTTTAGATTTAATTAATTTTACATTAATCATTATAATGCAATTAAAATGATCCTAATTACTGTTTTAATAGTTTTTATTAAGTAATCCACACCTTATAAATGCCATGGTTTTGTTTGTGTGTTGCATTGGAAATATCCTGGGGGAGAAAGACGCTCATATTGTATACAGGTTAAAATATATAATTCACAGATAAATGATTGAGCAGGCAAATAGTACTGATTTTTAGTACCATTTCTACAAACGTGTTTCTTGAGCTTTAGAAGAAGTTAAACCGATATAATGCAAGCTTGTGGGTGAGAAATAATGCGGCACTAACTGTAGCTGATTGGAGAGACGGTTTCAAAAACCCATTGCCTCATAGGGCTACAATGTAATAGTATTCCCAGAAGTGACTGCTCATTCAATGGTATGTTGCTTATTTACATTTTGTCCTTAGGGGAGGATCTTAAAATCAAATCTTTGTCAATGATTCAGTCAGACCGCTTCCAAATGCAAATCCTGTGCGGGGAGGAGTCTTGTGTACAAATAAGCTGTAGCGCAGAGGGTCGGCCAGTTATTCTGCTCACTCCTGTATCGCCCCTATCACTCTGCTCTCACGTGTCGTCCTATTCACGTCTTTTATTGAGGACATTGCATTAGGCGGGACCTGTAAAACCGGTTGGAAAACGTCCCGAGGCATCACGCGTGTCTTCAGAGGAAATGATTTTAATGAATCAGCCTCTAGCTGGGAGGATTTTATTTATTATTCTATAGTCTTTGTTTTATGACCATATAGAGATCCGGTAGCAGAGGGCCATAGCAACGATGTCTTTTCCTCCTATCCTGCAGCATCCGCCGGTTCTTCCTTCCAGGATACAGCTGAACAAAGTTTCAGAGAGAGGGGATTCTCATTACCCACCAATACTGACCGATATAAACAGGACACCCATGGACAAAGAGGACCTGTCAAATTCCTGGCCATCGGCGATGCTCAGGAGGCAGTTGGAGAGGAGACCTAGGGCTGATGCTGGGAGCCTCAGCCATCAAGTAGACATTGTACACCCAGCCAGGCGATTTCTGGAACAGATTCCCAGAGGGATAACTAGGTCATACGAGAGCATAATACACCCACGACCAGCAACTATAACCAAGCCGAGGAGAGAACTAACCAAAGACCCCCAACCCTCACGAAGACATCGGCAACAACAACAACAGACCGCCCAGCACGATCACCCAGTGCAAGAATCCATGGCTGCTCCGCATCAGGGCTCACAGACATTGCAACCCCAGCAGGTGAATACTGATCAGCAGCAGCATTCAGACGTGCACTTCTCTCTGTGCCTTACACCCGAAGCCATCCTTGTAATCCAGAAGAGAAACTTGGAGAAACAACTGGCACACCAGCAGCGCAGTGCCAATTCCAGGAGGATATTTGCCAGCAGTAGCAGACCCGTGAAGTGTCCTAGGAACCGTGCCGACCTCACACACAACAACCCCCTGCAAAGATCGACACCAGATGTGAGGGAATTGGTGAAAATATCCCTGCTGAACGATCAGCATCGTTACGATGATATGGAATATGAAGACGATGGCTGGTTAAGAGAGGGGGATGAGGGACTAGTGAGAAAGTGCACTGAGTGGTTGCGGGGGGTAGAGGTGGCCGCAGAGAGAGAGAGAAACCTTCATGACAAACTGCAATCTCTGCCCCATTTGAACACTTTCTGAGATAGCAACAGCTTTTGCCATTAAAATCTGTATATTGCCTCTGAGACCTATAACATTACAGAATATTTTATCAACCCATCACTGCCATGATTTGCACAAGTGCCAGATTTTCTGAAAGCAATTGCTGCCACCAGCAGAACTAGTGAGTGTTTAATCCTTTCTGGCCCCAAGGTTGAAAAAACTGTAAATCTTTTTTTAAATATAATGAAATTGTCTCCATATACAACCATCATTTAAAATAATGTACAACTTTGCTTAAAGTACACAGAAGACAGTTACTCCTGAATGTAGGATGAACTAGACTACAGTTACAATATTGTTTAACTGATGGGTATTGTTCCTTTGTTGCTCATTGGACGTTTACAGTAAGGATTTGTTTTTGGAGTACCTGCTAAACCTGTTTGTTTTACCTGGAATCAGCTGGTTTTTAATGGCCTTTGTTTATTACACCATGATCCATCAATGTATCTGGTATCTATAGTGTTCAAACCTGATGTTTCTGGGTGTGAGTGCCTTCTACGCTTTGATGTGTTTTAAAATACAAACACCAAGCAAGTACCTTTGTTTGTTTCTTTAACTTCTTATTGAAAGAGTATGTCACAAGAATTTGTTTATGTGTGTGTGTGTATGTTATAAAGGATATTCTTATTTATCCATGATTTGTTTTTTATTAAAATATTTTCACATTGTAGTGTCCCAAAATTACATTTTGCAGCAACTCTTCCATTTCCTTATGCTAATTATTGCAAATCACTTGTCACTACTATTTTTGATAAGAGAAGTTTAAAGTGGCATTATCAGCTAATAAGCAAACTTTTCCCATTCAATTAAAATGGCTATAGTGATGATGTATGTGTGAGCAGGAGGACCACTCAGAAGCCGAAATATCGCAGCACCAGTATTCTGTCAGAGCTGTTAGTTTAATCATTTAGGCCTGAGGAAAAAATGGCTACATGGAGTAGCCCCTGTAACCTCCGCAGATGGCACCCTGCTTAGGGTGAATTAATCACTCTAAATGGAGGTGATGTTTTCATTAAGCTTTAATATTGTTTTGTTTTCAATATTTTAAATCCCTAATCTAACTAATCACGTTTTTATTGTTTTATTTTCTGGACAATTTGTCAGTTTTTTTCTAGGGATATCTTTTTTTTTTTTTTAACTATTTATTTTGAAAAATAGCAGTCATGTACAGATAAGAATCAACAATTAGTACATTTGCAGGGCAAGAGACAAAAACAGAGAACAGTACATATGACGGGCATAAGTCAAAGAAGCTGAAAATGTTTGAGTAGCAAATCTATAAAATAGCCAGAGGTTGTCAATAAACGGGCAGGTAAGTATACAATTGTTATCTAGAATACTCAAGACACTATAACAATACAATGTGGGGGAGGGGGGGGGGGCACTGGTCGCCACCGAGATTGAAAGAAAAAGAGAACATACTTTCCAATTATCCATACAGTTCCTTATCCCTTTCTTTCCTTTTTAAGAAGGGGAACAAATAAATAAAAGAGGGGCAATAAAAGTTTCAGAGGAGATTACTACTTAGATGCTCCGGGGAGGGAAACAGCATTGAGAGTCCAGAGTCAGGCCACCTATGAACCTGGGGAGTCTTTTTAGGGGGAAGGAGTTGGTACAGGAGGTAAGGGGTTATAAGTAAAGCCAAGGAGCCCAAACCTGGTGAAATTTATCACCCTTATCATGTAGGTGGTATGTAATCTGTTCCATCCGAGCAATAAACCAGATATAGGATTGCAGAGCCGCCATAGTGGGGGGTTCAGCTTGTTTCCAAGACTTAGCTGCAAGGACATCGGAAGCCAATTTTGCAGACTGTCTATCATCATCAATCAAAGGGTAACAGAGAAGAAAAGACCATGGGGTCTTTCCGGACAGGGCATGGAAGGAGGGAGGAGAGGAGGGCCCTAACTCGATCCCAAAAGGAGGATATTTTAGGGCAGGACCACCAGATATGCAAAAAGGAGCCCATCTGGCCACAACCCCGCCAACATAATGGAGAACTAGAGGGGAACATTTTAGTGAGTTTGTCAGGTGTGTAGTACCACCTATAGTATACTTTGTATGCGTTCTCCTTCACCAAAGTGGAAATAGAGCTGGTGGCAACTTGATCCCTTATGATTTCCCAGTAGTCCTCCTCTGGGGGAAGGCCCAGGTCCCTCTCCCACTCCCTCTCATGCCCACCGCCCGGAGGTAAAATTACATTGAGAATTAAGCTGTAGATAGAGGAAATCATGCCCCTACCCAAGGGAGAGGAGAGACATAGAGATTCAAAGGGAGACCTAAGAGGGGGGTCTTTTTTTAAAATTTTTAATATACTTGGAAACCTAGACATAAATAGGGGAAACAATTTCAAGATTCACCAAAAAATACATTCACAAAATACATCAGTTTCATTATTTTTCTTAGCCTTTAACTAGTATTCTCAAATATAGCAAAACCTATTTTCTTCAAGAGTGCCAAGATATTCTAGGATTCCCCTTTTGCCAAGACTTATAGCTCAAGTATAAACTATATCTAAATAATAACTAATAGTAACTTGCAAGGAAGCTTGGGACCCAGAAATGGCAGCTCAATTAGGAAACCAAAGTCTCCATCTTTAATGGCAATTTATGAACAACCTTTCGGAAATGTGGGCTCTTTAGTATGCTGTTTACAAATGGCTTACAGATAAACGTTTACGCTGTATGTTACATATTGCTTTTCTTGGTCAAAATGTTGCAATTAAATCAAATTAAAAGTTACTTTTATTTGAACTAGCATCTTGTGAAAAAACGTGTACATTTAGATGCTTTCATGTAACCTATAATGGGTGTGTGACTTTAATGGCTGCAGAATGAGGTGTAATCAGAAGACCAATCAGAAGCCACAGTGGCCATGATTACGGTTTAGGGCTGAGACACTACACAATGGAGCCCCAGGAATAAGAGCCACATGGTTGCTGGTGGGGTTTCGGGAAGAATAAACTAAATTAATAAGCTGCTGGTGGTTGCATTATTAAAACCATGAACAACATTTTCTCATGTTCTAAACTGATTTACGTAAGAAAAAAAAACTTTTTGTAAGTAAAGAAAATGTTTCCCATTGAGTCAGAACAACTGAAATTGTGTGCAATTTTTTTAAATCGGTGGCAAACATTAAAAAAAAACCCTTACAAATGCAAATTTATATTTTATATAAATGCTCAAAATATAGATTGTTAAAAGTAGCTAAGTGGTTAGCACTTCTGCCTCACAACACTGGGGTCATGAGTTAAATTCCTGACCATGTCCATAGATTACCTGTGTTGAGTTTGTATGTTCTCCCTGTGTTTGCGTGGGTTTCCTCCGGGTGCTCCGGTTTCCTCCCACACTCCAAAAACATACTAGTAGATTAATTGGCTCCTATCAAATTGACCTTAGTGACTCTTTGTGTGTGTGTGAAAAAAATTTAGACTGTAAGCTCCAATGGGGCAGGGACTGATGTGAATGAGTTCTCTGTACAGCGCTGCGGAATTAGTGGCACTATATAAATAGATGATGATGCCAAACTGGGTGACAAAATATAATTGCAATTAACTTTCCCTTGTAAGTGCCCTACAAAATAGCACAATATGGCCTAGTTGGAAACAAATATTTAAAAAGAAATAAAATGCATCTTGAGGAATCTCTGGTGATTTTGTTGAATGCAATGTCCATTGCCTGCTTGACATGTAGAGAAGCTGAAAAATTAAAATGATTAGATTATACAGACAGAGAAAACAAAATTTATGAAGGTATTTCACTACTGGAGAATATGAGTAACCAATAGGTAATTTATTTTGCTACTAGTATAATTTAATTTGAAAATGGATGTTTGTGCTGAAAATATTTAATCATAATATTTGAAATAAGTTGGAACACTCTTTTATGGATGTTAAGTTTTATTACTATATAGTGATATTTTTCTTATTAGAATATAAAAAAATCTTCCATTCTTTTACTGCGCACCAAAATGTGACTAGTGTCATGTTTTAAAAGGCAAATATATTTTTCAGATTTGTATAGAGTAATAATAATTCCACAGGTTTTAAGTTGCAGTACTATAGTGTATTATTCTATCCTTACCACCTATGTCAGAACAACAAAACCACAAGCATGGAGCTCAGCTTTGTTCTGGTTCAGGGGGATTTGTGCACAATTCTTTCAGTCCAGTTTCCAGCATATGAGTCACAGAGCTGGATTTCAATGCTGTACTATAACCCTGCTCACCATTCTTGCACTGAACTCCTACATAGGCAAGAAAAGCATGTTGAACAAATACAGTCATGGCCAAAAGTTTTGAGAATGGTTCAAATATTGGTTTTCACAAAGTTTGCTGCTTCAGTGTTTTTAGAGCTTTTTGTCAGATGTTGCTATGGTACACTGAAGTAAAATGACAAAGATTTCAGAAGTGTCAAAGGCTTTTATTGACAATTGCATTAAGTTTATGGAAAGAGTTAATATTTGCAGTGATGACCCTTCTTTTTGAAGACCTTTGCAATTCACCCTGACATGCTGTCAATCAACTTCTGGGCCACATACTGACTGATGGCCGCCCATTCTTGTCTAATCAATGCTTGGTGTTTGTCAGAATTTGTGGGTTTTTGTTTGTCCACCCGCCTCTTGTGGATTAACCACAAGTTCTCAATGGGATTAAGGTCTGGCGAGTTTCCTGGTCATGGACCTAAAATGTCATTGATTTGATCCCCGAGCCACTTAGTTATCATTTTTGCCTTATGGCAAGGTGCTCCATCATGCTGGAAAGGCATTGTTATGTCACCAAACTGTTCTTGGATGGTTGTGAGAAGTTGCTCTTGGAGGATGTTTTGGTACCATTCTTTATTCATGGCTGTGATCTTAGGCAAAATTGTGAGTGGCTCGGAGATCAAAACATTAACATTTTGGGGCCATGGCCAGCAAACTCCCCAGACCTTAATTCCATTGAGAATTAATGGTCAATCCTCAAGAGGTGGGTGGACAAACAAAAACCAACAAATTCTGACAAACTCCAAGCATTGATTAGGCAAGAATGGGTCGGCCATTAGTCAGTATGTGGCCCAGAAGTTGATTGACAGCATGCCAGGGCGAATTGCAGAGGTCTTCAAATAGGAGGGTCAACACTGCAAATATTGACTCTTTGTATAAACTTAATGTAATTATCAAAAAAAGCCTTTGACACTTATGAAATGCTTGTAATTTTACCTCAGTGTACTATAGCAACATTTGACAAAAAGCTTTAAAAACACTGAAGCAGCAAACTGTGAAAACCGATACTTGTGTCATTCTTAAAAGTTTTGGCCATGACTGTACATTCCACCTGATGAGGGGGGGAGTGAGAGAGAGTTATTGGTGAAGCATACAAATATCTATGGGGACTGCATGTGCGATAGATATTGGGACTGTAGCAGATATCGGAGTTCCTCAATAATAAATAGGCAGGGTACTTTAATCTTTTGAAAACTGAAGTTTTCCCTTGATAATAACCTCTTTGTAAGTTGATAAATAGTCCCCTTAATCTGATGGTTTACAAGTTGAAGTATGTTGATGAATTGTTGTAAAATGACCTGTTTACAGCTTTATTTCAGATCAGTATATGAACAATAATATTACATTTACTCAAACTGCTAACGCAATTTGTAGAAACAATGACTACAGATCACATAATGCTTCTTGTATGACAAATCAGCTGTGCAAATACATGTTCTGCAACATTGTGATATGTTATAACTGCTCAATAAACAAAGGATAACATTTTTTTATACATATTTATGGATTGTGAAGGCTGATAGGTAAACATACTACTCTACTTAAACCATAAAACTAAGATGGCAACTAATATATCCTGATTTGTGTACATGTCATATTAAGTCTTGGACTTACAACATTTCTCTAGTAATTTAAGTTCAATAATGCATTGTTACATGTCTTGGTCAGGGTACAGCAAAACCAGTAGTCTCTGTTTATGTAATCTGTTGTAATATTAACATTCCACATACGTTGTTAGACAGTGAGTTTACTATGTACCTTGTATAAAAAGTGTCTTAATTACTGCCTGTCACAGTACAGATAGGAGGATGACCTGTTCGACCTTACATAGTTTTAGCAGTGTTTATGTCTTGCTGTCTGCTGCAAACACCAGCTAAGTACTCTTAACCTTTAATGGAAGCTTGAAAGAAAAATCCAGAATATTTGTAACGGTCTACTGTAAAAAAGTCAGAAGAACCTACTTGCTAACAGTCTTTTGGCAAGTGTACCAGATTTATACTGTGATACTATAAGTGTAATGAGAGTAAATGCAATATGTCTTCTATCTCTCATAGGTCCTCAATATGTTATTTACATTGATCAGGAATTTTAATTTAGCAGTTAGTTGTGTTATTAAATATATGCTTATACTACACAGCTCCATGTATTGAGAGTTAGTAACAGAACATATTTTTGAAAGACTCATTTATCCAGGCATGCAATGCAATGATGAAGATACTTTGATGTGCATGTCACTGGCTCTCAGCTGCAATAAAGCTGGAACAGTATGTATAAAGACACATATTGTCTGTCAGCGCTGTAGATTTGGTGGCACAATATAAATGATGATGATGATAATAAAGTAATGTCCTGTGGCATACTTTCAAATACCCAGAGTTGACTTAAAGGGCTTCAATGTAATGACATTTCCTGGATTTCCTTTTTGTAATGGCATTGAAATATAGAAAAAATCAAATTATTTGTGTATCCAAACTAAGTTGTTTTTGAGATTAGAAAATAGGTGTTTCAATACAAATAGAAGGAAAAAATGATCATACGCTTTTTTCTGCTACTGAAAATGTTATTTCCTTAATGTAAGGATGGGTTAATTTACAGTAATTCAACACACTCTTTTTGTTTTAAATATTGGTAGCTAAATATTATAGTCATTGCACATTCTATATCAACATTTGTGATGCCAAGGATTGATTAGAAGATTTTCAAGCTATAACTACAGACTTCCAATTTGATCTACTATAGTATTATAAATAAAACTTTTTAATATAGTGCTTACACATTATGCAGCTCTTTAGAGAGAATAAATGTTACATTGCTTTTTGAAATTCATTGAAACATTTTTAAAGCAACTTTATAATTTTGCAAAAAAAATGCACAGCAATTGGGGGAGTTTCAACTAGAATAAAATTCAAGGGACGTTTCTCCAGAATATCCATGGAGACACCTCACGTGTGGTTTTTTTGTGAAATATCCGCTCATTTTTTGATCGTGCCCCATAGAGGTATGAGAAAAATGAGCTGATATTTTTACCGTTCTAAAGGTAGAAATGCGCACCCGCGATGTTCTCAGGAACATCACGGCTAATTGAATCTCCCCAATAGACTTCATAAAGTTTTAGAGATGTCATGCTCGGCTCCTTTGTCATGCAATTAATCTAGAGATGATAATTGCATATCAGGTTTGTAAGGCCTCTCCTCTGTTTACTAGTGTTAAGGTAAATGCTTTCTCATATTTCAATAATTGTTTATTTTGGTGTATGTGATATAAATTGATTTAGGAGCTCTTCCAAATCACAGCTCTGCAATGATCTGCTATACATCCATTGTGGTCATTTATCTGTAAAACATTATCAAGAATTGTCATTACTAGGGATTAAGATTCTATATAATTATTTTTTGCTCCAAGCCATTGGTGCTTTCGTGGACAATTTCTGTTCTTTCCATTCTAAGCCTCTATTCAGTTGGATTCTATTGTTCGGTTAGAAAAAATAACAACAGCTCATTATCTATTTCAATAATGAATCACAAGTAGATACTAAAACATTAAAAACAAAAGAGTCAGGTAACTAGCAAACAGTTAGTAGTTTCCTGTTCTCTGCCTTTACAAAGTACAATAGGGGGTTGTTTATGAAATATAATATTTCTTTGACATTTAAGTACTTATCGGGGCACTAATGATCATAAAGTGCATTACAAGTTCTTTATCACTTGTTCATGATAACACAGAGTAAACAGGAACATGAATAATCATATAAAGACACAGACACACTTGCCAACATTTCAAAAGAGCTTCCAGGAACACTTAACCGCAGGTGAATCAGTTTACATTGTGTAGGGAATGATGTTAACAAACAGCGCATTATGTCTCCCCAACATTGGCCAATAACAATATACCTCTGTCACATTTTAAGTACAGATATTCAACCTTAACTATTTCAGCTTGATAAGAGTGGATTCTAAAAACTGCATCCTGCTATCAAAATAACAGATGTAGTACTAGACAATTGCTCAATCTAAAAAAACTAAGGACATTCTTGGGGGTAAATATGGTGAGAGACTGCCCCTGGCTGGGTAGTGATCAGCAATGCTACAAAAGGTTAATTGGTTGTTTTACATATACAGTTCATACACCTTACAATCCAAACTAGCCTGATATCAAAGCATGTCAAACTATTGTCTCTGTCAAGTTCAATGTTAAACAGATTTTTTTGGGCAAGTCTTAAGCTGGTCAACCAATGACCATATTGACATGTGGCCACTGCCAATCAGAACCAAAGAGCTCTTCTTGATTTCTTTGTTTATCTTAACCATTGAAGAACCAGATCTGCGAGATTTGGGCATTGCTGTTTGTGACCAAATTTGCCACATATTTAAATGGTTGGATAATTAACCATATGTCACAGGCACTAGGAGTTTTACCCAGAATTCACCAGGTGTAGCTACACTTACCAGAAGTGCGGACCTCTGGGTAGTGTGGTGAATCAGTGGAACCATACAGTAGAATAAAGGAAAGGAATGTCAATAGTATAAATGCTGAGTCTTGGCACCGTGGAACTGTGATGGTACAGCAGTTTAGTAAACAGGATAAAATGAGGAAAGAGTCCAAGTGCCTTAGCACGCAGGTAGCATATAGCAGGCCAGTACTTGATAACTGGATAACGCTAGGCAAAGACCAATCAACAATATTGTCACTCCAACTCTCTGCCTTGTTCTTTGGTCTGGTTGTCCATTTTATATATATGGAAAATAGCAAGCAGAAGGAAAAAGGGCGCCTAATAGTGTAGTGTCTTCCTGGAAGTGATCCCCAAAAGGCCCGTAGGTGAAATATATATGTGTACCAGATATAAGAAGTATTAAGGCTCATCAATCACATTATGCTGGAAGTGTCAATACTGCATATCTTCCATCATCTCCAACCATATGTGAACATAAAAGCAGACATTTTCCTTCTGCATGTTATTTTCCAGATTTGTTTACATTCGTGGTACCATCCGAAACTTTGAAGGAAGGCTGCCACCTCATATGGAGGAAGTGGTTATGGTGGATATGGACTATTGATAAGTGACTTGCAATTTTGAACTGAGCGCCACTGTTTATTTAAGACTTTTTTCCTATTATATATAGAGATAGATAGATAGATACATACATTGTATGGACAAAAGTATTTGGTCGCTAGACCACTACACTAACAGGGACTGTAATGATATTGCATTCAAATACATATTCTTTAACATGGAGTTGGTCCCCATTTTGCAGTGATAACAACTTCCACTCTTCTTCCAAGGCTTTCCACACGATGTTGGAGTGTTTCTGCAGGAATTTGTGCCCATTCATTCTGTAGAGCATTTATGAGGTCAGGTACTGATGTTGGAAAAGAAAGCCTGGCTCACAATCTCCATTCCAGTTCATCCCAAAGGTGTTAGATGGGGTTGAGGTCAGGGTTCAGTGCGGGCTAGTCAAGTTCTTCCAAATCGAACTCATCAAACCATGTCTTTGTAGTCCTTACATTGCGCACTGGGGCACAGTCATGTTGGAATAGAACAGGGTCTTCTCCAAACTGTGTTGTCACAAAGTTGGAATCATAGCATTGTCCAAAGTGACTTGGTATGCTGAAGCATTAAGATTGCACTTCATTGAAGATAAGGTACCTAGTCTAAACCCTGAAAAACAGCCCCATACCATTATCCCTTCTCCTCAAAACTTCACAATTGGCATAATGCAGTCAGGCAGGTAACATTCTCCTGGCATCTGCCAAATCCAGATTTACCCATCTAACTGCCAAATAAAGAAGTGTGATTCGTTACTCCACAGAACACGTTTCCACTGCTCCACAGTCCCGTGTCGGTGTGCTTTACACCCCTCCATCCGATGCTTGGTACTGTTCTTGGTGATGTGAGGTTTGCATGCAGCTGCTCTGCCATGGAAACCCATTCCATTAAGCTCCCGCCACATAGTTTTTGTGCTTACATTCAGCGCCGTAACGAGGGTGGTGTGGCCGGTGCGACCGCCTAGGGTGCAATGCCGAGGGGGCGCAACGACCGCCCACTCTTTGCTGTACACAACTATGTGTTTACCCAGCTGTTCACAATTAGGATTGCCCCCATATCTCTGTATATGTGGCCGCATGCTGCCTGTTTCTGTATAGAAGTAGCATGCGTCCACTCGTCACACAGGCACCCCCTGACTGCTCAGCTCCTCCTCTACATTGTGCACGGCTCCTTCCCCTGCTTTTCTGCTGTCTGTTTTCACTTCTCCCTCATTGTGTGTCTGCCTATCTGTCTTTATTTATCTATCACCATGTCTCTTCTCGGTCTTTCCTCTCCCCCCTCCTTTTCTCGGTGTGTCTGTACTTTTCGTATCTTCCAGCTTCTTCTCCACACAAGATTGGCAGTGAGAGGTAACCAGTGTCGGACTGGGCCGGCGGAGGGCCGAGGGATCCACCAGTAGCCCCTGATGCTGGATAGCTCCACCCTCTTTATGTGGTGGGGTGGAGCTAAAAAAATGATTCCTCCGTCCTTGACTAATTGGTGGCGGTGGGAACCGGGGGCCAGGTGCCGCGTGGGGGGAAAGGGGGGTTAGTGTGGCAGTGGGTGGCTGATCCCTCCTCAGGGACCAGCCACTTTTGCTAAACAGGAAACAGGAAGTAGCGTGCGTTCCACAGTGGAACGCACGCTACTTCCTGTTTCGCTTTTGATTGCACAGTGAGCATGGAACGATGCAGAGAGGAGTCTCCAGCGCTGCAGCAATAAGGTAAGTTTGAATGAAAGGAGGGCCTGCTGTTTGTGAGATTGACAGGGGAGGGGAGGGGGTTGCTATTTGTGCTAGTGTTAGGGAAGGGGGCTGCCATTTTGTGTGAGTGACAGGGGAGGGGGGGAAATGCTATTTGTGCTAGTGACAGGGAAGGGGGCTGCCATAATGTGTGAGTGACAGGGGAGGGGGGGCCATGCTATACTGTGTGAGTGACAGGGGAGGGGGGCCCTGCTATACTGTGTGAGTGACAGGGGAGGGTGGGCACTGCTATTTGTGCTAGTGACAAGGGCTGGCATAATGTGTGAGGGACGCACACTACTTCCTGTTTCGCTTTTGATTGCACAGTGAGCATGGAACGACGCAGAGAGGAGTCTCCAGCGCTGCAGCAATAAGGTAAGTTTGAATGAAAGGAGGGCCTGCTGTTTGTGAGATTGACAGGGGAGGGGGGGGGGCTGCTGTTTGTGAGATTGACAGGGGAGGGGAGGGGGTTGCTATTTGTGCTAGTGCCAGGGAAGGGGGCTGCCATATTGTGTGAGTGACAGGGGAGGGGGGTCCTCCTATACTGTGTGAGTGACAGGGGAGGGGGGGCACTGCTATTTGTGCTAGTGACAAGGGCTGGCATAATGTGTGAGGGAGTGTTTTTTTTTTTTAATGTAATGTGTGATATGAGAGAAGGGAGGGGTTGTCCTAATAGTACATGGGTGGGAGGTAAGCTATTAATTTAATGGTGTAGTTTAGGTGGAGGCTAGTTATTTAATGGGTGCTATTTTATTTGTGGGGTGATGGTGGGGCAATTTAATTTATTGGTGGGTTATTTAATTTAATAGTGGGGCCTATTAAATTAAGAAGGCGGTGACAGGACATCATTTAGTTTAATGCTGGGGTGGTTTTGTGCTATTAATTGAATGTGGGGCTGAGTTTGGTTAGGAGGGTATTTATTAAATGTGAAGATGAATTATTTAATGTCAGGGATGGTTGTGGGAAATGGTTATATTAAACGTAAATGCTGTTAATTTATTGCTGGGGCTGTTTGGAGGGGGAGTAATAAGTTTATTTATTAAATGGGAATCCTATTTAATGTTGGGGTTGGATAGAGGCCTAATTATTAAATGTGGGTGCTGTTGATTTTATTCTAGGGATGGTTGGAGGTTTCTAAATTTCATGTTTTTTTCCAATAGGGCCCCCAACATTCCAAGGATCCAGACAAGCAGAAACTGATCTAAGACACCAGCAGCCACATGTGGTGACAGTGACAAGAACAGGTAGGAGAGACCAGGACAGTCTGCCAACTGTCCTGAATCTGGTGCGGCAGTCAAAAATTTTTGTGGCTGTCTTGCTTATTCAGTATTTGGTCCAACTACAAGAACAGGTGGGAGGTATGTCCTACATCACACTGTACTGCTTGTGAAGGCAGAGCTGCGTTCACCTAACAGTGGTGCACACAGTTTTTTGTCTAAAATGATAACCTCCTGTCTTGAGTGCACCAGCACCCCCTTTGCAGCACTATATGGTATAAGGTGGGCCCCAGTCATTGGTTTCCCCAGTGGGCCCTTCATGCCCCAGTCCGACACTGGAGGTAACCCATCCATTATCATGTCAATGACCAATAACGCTATAATGCAAGCAGAGAATGTCAGTGTCTGACTTATGAAGCATGGAAGAGAGGTCACTGTTAAATACCTTTACTTTGTTCTAGGCAGATATATAGCTCTGTAATTCTGGAGATTTATGACACTGAGACCTGACCTCTGCAGTCAGTATGGGAAGACCATGTGAAATGGAGCAGTCTCTCTCACTTACAAACTAGGATATGGCCAGTCTCATCGTCAAAACATCCTGTACAGCAGCAGTCACTAAAATGTATCTACTGTGTCATGTCTGTACAGTGTTACTCTTTCTCCAAGCCGATGAGGGGTTCTAAGAAATGACTTAAGTAACCTATATAAGTATTTTCTGTTCATACACTTGAATAAAATAAGAGTTCTACAATTCATCATTATCATTTATTTATACAGCGCCACTAATTCCGCAGCGCTGTACAGAGAACTCACATCTGTCCCAGCCCCATTAGAGCTTACAGTCTAAATTCCCTAACATACCCACACACAGACAGACAGAGAGAGACTATGGTAAATTTGATAGCAGCCAATTAACCTACCAGTATGTTTTTGGAATGTGGGAATGGAATGTGGGAGGAAACCGGAGCACCCAGTGGAAACCCAAGCAAACACGGGGAGAACCTAAAAACTCCACATGAAAAGGCCTATTACCAGTAAAAATGGGAGTTTTCGCCGGAGATAGTTTTATGTTTGCACCTTAAACATCAAAGGTTTATTGCCAGCGATAACCCTGATTTTGTAAAGCGCTAGTCTGTCCATTAGCATTTTCCCTCCTCCAACGTACCCACCTGCGGGACAAGCATAGAGTGCTAAATACGGGACTGTCCCATTATAATCGTAATACACTTGTAATTACAGGGTGTGTTACACTTGTGGAACGGTCATAGAGATAAACCACTGGTTGTGCAGGCTTGCTATTGTAATAGCTAATATTAGTTATTGTTAGATATTTTTTTTCTTGTTTTGTGCTTATTAATTATACACATTGGGCTGTAATTAGGGCAGTGTGACCTCCCAGGACGCAATATAGTGCATTTGTCACGGCAGAGAAAGGCAACCTACACCTAACAAGATCGGGTTAGGGGGGGGGGGGGGGCGCCATTGCTCTTTTTCGCCCAGGGCACTAAAATCTCTAGTTACGGCTCTGCTAACATTAATGCCAGTGGAAGTTCGGAACTCTTCAGCTATGGAATCATCAGAGCATTGGTGACTTTTACGCACCATGCACCTTAGCATTCGTTGCCCCCGCTCTGTGATTTCACGTGGTCTTCCACTTCATGGCTGAGTTGCTGTTGTTCCTAAACACTTTCATAATTAACAGGTGTGGCCAAATACTTTAGTCCATATAGTGTGCATGTATATATATATATATATATATATATATATATATATATATATATATATATATATATATATACAGTCAAGTCCATAAATATTGGGACATCGACACAATTCTCATATTTTGGGCTCTATACACCACCACAATGGATTTGAAATGAAACTAACAAGATGTGCTTTAACTGCAGACTTTCAGCTTTAATTTTAGGGAATTGACATCCAAATCAGGTGAACGGTGTAGGAATTACAACAGTTTCTATATGTGCCTCCCACTTTTTAAGGGACCAATAGTAATGGGACAATCGACTCAAAAGCTATTTCATGGACATGTGTGGGCTATTCCCTTGTTATTTCATCATTAATTAAGCTTGTAAAAGGTCTGGAGTTGATTCTAGGTGTGACATTTGCATTTGGAATCTGTTGCTATCGACTCTCAATATGAGATCCAAAGAGCTGTCACTATCAGTGAAACAAGCCATCATTAGGCTGAAAATCAAAACAAGCCCATCAGAGAGATAGCAAAAACATTAGGTGTGGCCAAATCAACTGTTTGGAACATTCTTAAAAAGAAAGAACACACTGGAGAGCTCAGCAACACCAAAAGACCCGGAAGACCACGGAAAACAACTGTGGTGGATGACAGAAGAATTTTTTCCCTGGTGAAGAAAAACCCCTTCACAACAGTTGGCCAAATCAAGAACACTCTCCAGGAGGTATGTGTATATGTGTCAAAGTCAACAATCAAGAGAAGACTTCACAAGAGTGAATATAGAGGGTTCACCACAAGATGTAAACCATTTGTGAGCCACAAAAACAGGAAGACCAGATTAGAGTTTGGCAAACAACATCTAAAAAAAACATTACAGTTCTGGAACAACATCCTATGGACAGATGAGACAAAGATCAATTTATACCAGAGTGATGGGAAGATAAGAGTATGGAGAAGGAAAGGAACTGTTCATGATCCAAAACATACCACCTCATCAGTGAAGCATGGTGGTGGTAGTGTCATGGCGTGGGCATGTATGGCTGCCAATGGAACTGGTTCCCTTGTATTTATTGATGATGTGACTGCTAACAAAAGCAGCAGGATGAATTCTGAAGTGTTTGGGGCAATATTATCTGCTCATATTCAGTCAAATGCTTCAGAACTCATTGGACGGTGCTTCACAGTGCAGATGGACAATGACCCGAAGCATACTGCAAAAGCAACCAAAGAGTTTTTTAAGGCTAACAAGTGGAATGTTATGCAATGGCCAAGTCAATCACCTGATCTGAATCCGATTGAGCATGCATTTCACTTGATGATAAGAGGAAAGAGCCATATAGTGTAGTATTTATAGTATAATACTACACTATATGGCTCTTTCCTCTTATAATACATCGGCTGAGTGGAGTTTGTGAGCTGTGACTGTGCTGTGACCGGTGATCCAGTTATATCCACGCAAGCTATCTATACATCTGTTCCTGACCTACTAGGCTGTTTGGAGGCCACGTTCAGGCGTTCCAGATACAGATAAGCTGTTTATTTATACCTGTTTGGTACGCTGCCACCTATTACTTTTTATTATATTTCATGGGTGCCTTTGACATTCTTTCTTTTGCTTTTCCTGTCTCGGTTTCGGTATATGGTTGGAATCTATTGGAAACTAGACGATATTGATCTTACCAGCTAGACATATATTGAAGTCTGCATTTCCGTTATACTACAGTACTTATTGACTGTCTGGGTGATTTAAACCAGCTAACACTGGTCTATTTGGCGCCACTATTCCTCTTACTTTTGTATATATTGATGATATATATATATATATATATATATATATATATATATATATATATATATATATTTATACCAGAAATAAACAGCTGAAAATTTGTTTCTGCCGAGAAAAATGTCACAGTTTTAATTAAATTTGACTAAATTTGAAAGGTGGCCAACCCTGCAAACAAAATGTGTGTGTGTCTCTTTGGAAGGCCTAGCTATAGTAAGCCCCACTCTGTCACTTAATCGCCCAAATAGTTTGGCAGAGGACCCTCTTCCTCTTGGGAAATATAGTGTGCTACCTCCACATGTTGAGGATATGTGTACCATTGGCTGGCATTGTCAAAATGGTGGGGTTGGCCAAGGTGTTTTCCGCCAAGCAAGGTCCGTTTCATACCATTCAGTATTGTATGGATAATTTCCTGGGACCCACACTCTTGGGGCAATCTAGGAATTACTGGTGCCTTATGAACTGTTTAAGGACGCTTTATTGCCAGGAACCGCCTCATTTTGTAAATAGAGAAGGTGTCGTTCCAGGACTTTCACAGGCTGATCCAGAGAATGCTGAGAGCTTATAACACCATGGACAGTCCTGAGGTAGAGGATGATGATTGGTTTTGTCTCCTTCTTCCCCTTCTCCCCCATGTGTTTGTTTGTTCATTAAAGTTTGGACCTGTGAATCCCCCTTCCCTAATCCCTCCAACTCATTCCCCCATTACTCTTTGAAGTCTTGTTGAAATGTCTTTCATTAAATTATTCACCCTCTCTTTATATGTGTCTGTCTTTCAATAAAGCTTCGGGCCGGAGGTCTCCTTTCCCCTTCACCTACTTCCCCCTCACATCTATTGTTTGTTTGAAACAGTTGTTTAAGTTGTTGTGTTGTTTAAGTGATGGATGGTTAGTACAGTACTTGATGTATAGTGTAGGATGCCATATATTGTACATTATGTCTTGTATTGTACTAAATAGTATGTCAGATTATGTTTCACAGTGTACTGTGCTTACAGCTGCGCTGCCTCGCAGTACACATGAATGTAATGTATTGTATATTTTTTGTACATTTATACAAAATAATGATACTTTTTAAATAAAAAATACTCCAGTATGAATACTAGCGCTGTTAAAACCATTGTGACAATTGCAAATTATCACTCCAGACTCCTACTTGGGTGGATGGGGGTTTCAATACACCTGACAGGTGACATTCTTTATTGCCTGTTTAATCTTCCTGACCTAGAATCTGATTGCTAACAAATGGTTAAAATATAACACAGCTGAAACCTAGACATGCTTGAGCTAGCAATTTATCTGCTACAGCGCACATTGTCAATCTCAGCTATGGATAGAAAATATGTCTTTTATAATCTTGATTGTTCTATATGCTGTTGCTCAGAGGTGGTCATTTAAATGTTTTAAATCCATCAAAATATTTTAAAACCTCACAATGGAATTTTAATCCTCACAAATGACTTTCTTGCTTCATTGTATATAGAAGTTTGCATCAAGGAAGCCTGCAGTTAATCTGATTTGTTTTTTTTTCTGCTAGTCATTTACTTTAGTCTGACACATTTCCATTGTATGTTGACTACACATGCTACCTAAATGGAAAGATACGCCTGACTTGCAGTAGATGAAAGTATTGTATAATTGTGTTGACCCAACAGGTTTTCCATTGTCTAAAGCTGGGTACACACTACACTGTTTTCGTCCAATAATCGGCTCAAACAGCCGACATACGACCGGTCGTTCAAAAGTCCTGTCAGTGTGTACAGTTACACGATGGTCGAAAGTCTGCCCAAATGGACGATTATCGCCTCATTTGGTTGGTCGCACCATTTAATATTTTCGTTCCAATCTCGTTTCCGCTGTGTAGTGTGTATAAACTTCCGACCGTTCCACAACAGTGAGTACGAAATTACAGTCATTGCTCACGACAACATGGCTGTAAAAAGTCGCTAACGGGACGTCCGCTCTTCCCTTTCTCATCCTAAACAAGGCTAGTGTGTATGCAGTCCATGGACCGAGCGGTCGGACCATCGGTCGCATGTAAAATCGCTCGGCATAAAAAGTTGGTCGAAATTTCTGTAGTGTGTACCCAGCTTTAGTGCTTCTTTATTTATATATTTATCATAGCTGTTAACAGATATGGCTCCTGAATATTTGTTAACACTTCTTTTTTAATGCTGAGTCTTTCTTGGTATTACAGTTTGTAATCTGCTATATTTTTTTAAGAAAACCTATTCTTTTCATTGAATACTTGAATATTGACCTATTTCCATCCTATAAACTTCATGTGTCTCATGTTTGTGATCACTTCCATAATGCATACAAACAACTGAAATAATACATTAAATACCTTTTCTAGCGGTGTCTGTGCAAAAAAATTTAAATGAGCAATTTGACACACAAAGTAGCACAAATGATCAACGAAGCATGCCTTAATAAAAATATAATTGTTGTAATGATGAAACAAGTAGTTTGAAAAAAACAGCTCAAAAAGTAGACTGTGTTCTTAAACTATCAATTAAACACAGCAGAGTTGATATGTAGTAGACATGGAATCGGCTTAAATACAATAAATTATATTTATTTTGAAACATACACATAATAAAATTACATAATTGTTCTCACTTAGTATTATGATCTTGATATCCAAAAATATCAAAGAAAAGTTCTGGGGAGAAATGTTGTTCGATTAGAGTTCCAGTGATAGTAGCTATGTGAGCTCACCAATATCTCAGGAAGGAATCTCACACAATATGTCTCTCTGCAACTTCTGTAGTAGTGCTGACATTCTGCATACTTGCACGTTCAATTGAATTGAAAGAAATATTCAGTTGCAGGGCCAATGGAATTTAAGCCTGCTAAGTGTGGCTGGACAATGCTCCGCCCGCCCACCTGTGCAGAATTATTATTATTTTTTTTAGGCTACGTGCCACCTTATGTTCTGATTCTCTGCTCTGAACAGAGCAGGAATTGGAATAAGCGTGGGTATATGCAGGTGCGGCAAATGCACAGTGAATCCCAAAATGGGCTTCACTGCACATGCACAAGCTCTGGCAGGGGTGGTGGCACTGGAGACCCCAACAGTGGCACTGTTCTGTTGGAATACATTTTTTTCTCATCTCACACCTGACTCATTTCCTCACCAAAGTGACTGCCTCAGAGGTGTATCGTACAGACAAGGGGTGCACTGTATTTAAACTTCCCAGGGATTTAGTCTTAATTATTCACTTAGCAGTCAGTTGTGTATGTTTAATAGTAAAACAATAAGTTCCATGTAAAATCTACTACAGCATTTATCATATTATAGTACTAAAAACATATTTTATTTTTGCTCTTTTAATGCAAATATAGAGTGAATAGATCAACAATAATAGTTGCTCTGTAACTATTAATTTCATATTCCGAGACCAACATTTCTAAAAGTGTTACCTCCCATCTCATTAAAGTTATCAGATAGAAGTACTTTAAATTATTAAAAGAAAAGAACAACCGCTTACTATTTATATAGTTTAGAAACCTAACATAAACGAAAGGTAACCTCTTACTGTTTAGATATTCAGATCAAGGGCTCATTCCAGTGTGTATAAAAATCTTTACCCATATCACTATATAAAAGAGTACGTATCTTCAAACAAATTAATGATATTCAACAAATAACATAAGCAGACTACTTATGTTTAGGGATTGGCTGCACTAGTAGAAATTATTTTGATTATAAGATATACTTCAGAGCAACCTTCTACCTATTATTTCTTCACTATCACTATCTCTTCCTGGTCTCACAATAGCAATATGGAACAATCAATTAAGACACTTCATGTGTCAGATATCAATCGGTATTTCTATGAGTGATCTGAGAACAGATATTTGTAATGCTGTTGTCAATAAGCAAAAGTAGTAAATAGTAATATTAACAACATTGCAAAATTGACAGAGTATTTTAAAACCGCTATAGTGTTTCACAAGGAAGCTTTTATCGTTCACAAGGAAACATTATTCATTCACACAGTAGCTGTTCTGAGTCAGAAACCGTGTATCAAATTTCTCATTTTAAGGCATTCATATAGCTAGATATTGCAATTGGTTTCCGCATTGCAATTTTGGGCACATTAACAACCCTTTATCATTATCTAGCAAATGTGTATATATATATATATATATATATATATATATATATATATATATATACATTATATAATGTTTTCTAGAAATATACATTATACCGTGATCTAGTGGTGTCTTCACATCAGCATACTGTAATGATATGGAATATGTTAAGTATACCTCATACAATAATACTATCTCATACAGCATACAGTATGAGAATGATTGTTTGAATTGAAATACAGGGTGCATGCTGGGTACAATTTTTTTAGAGACAAGTCTGAGAATATCTTGTAAATTTGTGATGGTGCTTTAGTAAAATATACTACCCTTTGATGTTGGTGATCTTGTGACTTTATACATATGCTTATTGATATATTTAACCAATATTCTACAGGAACAAGTAAAATTGAAAACAAGATGGTTGTGTGAACTTCATTTCACATACAGGTGTGTTTAACATCATAATGTTTCTGCATTAGTGTGACAGAGGTCTCACATCTGTGCGCTGTGCGCTGTTAGGGGATCCTTTTACTATCTAACTCTCAGACTGTGCTTTCTTGTTTACCTCTATATAACTCCTCACATAGTGGTGCTGCCACTTCAGAACTGTGGATGTAATAGACGAGTAGGGGAAGAAGCTTAATAACAAAAATGCGATCTCAACATAGTTAAACACACCTGAAAAAGATTTCCTTGGCTCTGGCTCTACCACCTATCAAATGGTTAAAAATAAGACAAAAACCCTTTTACATGATTCTTCCCAAAGCTATAAAGCCCTATCATAAATCTTTGCCCCACAAAACAATTGAATCCTGGACTAGATGAAAAAACTTTTCTGGTCATTAATTTTTTATTAAGCAAACAGCACAATATAGCTGTTGTCAACTTTTGGCAGTCTTACTAGTGACATTTATTTGTAAAACCTGTTACTGGTGTTTATATAAAAAATTCTAGAATACTGAAAATACTAGTTAGATAGGCAACATATTTAGTGCGTGTTTGTCACTGTAATATTTACTATGTCATTAATTTGTCTCCTCTCTATTTGTTTTCTGAGATGCCATTCATTTTCCATCACATGTAACAACAACAAAAAACAAGCAAACACCCTTATGACTAATTAATGATTATTATTTGTCCTGACAAATATCCTCGTGCTTCTGAAATGTTGTAACTAGTAAATAGTTATTTCATATACATATGTCCATTCAATAAGAGTTTAACTATTAATGTATTTTATTCCATTTCTTGTGTTATATTTTTCTTCAAGGAGAAGTTTCAATATTAAATCATATTATAAATGTAAATATTTTAATTACAGAACTTATCTTAAAGCACAAACATTATACTATCTATAAACACAAGTTTCTCCTGGAGCAACATGATCTTCAAATCACTTCTTAGTAGTCAAAATTAACAGGAGACCACCTTTTAATTCTTCTTCCTCTGCCAGCACAAACTTTCTGTTGTTCAATGCCAACTGCCTGTTAAGCAGTTATTTCATCATTTGAATATTCATTAAATAAAGAACAAAATATGTTTTTTTAAAGTGTCGTTAACATAATGGTGTTGATAAACACACCGTTGCTACAAACAGAACACTTTTAAATACTTCAGACTGTTTTTATAAGAGTGACTTTGTTTACTTTGGGCTTATTGTCACCTTTATCTTTATGGATGCACTATAATTGCACATTATCATACCTATGTGACATGCAAGGAGAGGAGTGGGATTGAGCAGATCAGGGTGTGGAATACTTTTCCCAGAAATGTTCTTAGGTATGCTATATGGATACAATAACCACGGTTGTTTGTGCCTGTCCTTTCCTGGCAATAACTATTTTAGGTATGTATCCTTATTTTGATCAAAGAATATAAGTTTGCAAGTTAATTTCAAGCATTCTGATTTCTCACCAATATCTCAATATTTTTCCCTCCTGTTGTTTGCAATGTTTTCCTGTTTTTATTTTTTTTGCGTGCTCTCTGTGACACCCAATACCACAAAACAAAAATGTGCACTGTGGTGAAGTCCTTTATCCACAACATATGATACAATATATGTTTGTTAAGGGGATCACAATGCCAAATAGGTAAATGAATATTGTCAGGAGAGTCCTTTTTCTGGGCCGAGGGTTAGCAATTTCTACAGAAAGCGATGCAGACAGTAGATGCGTCCTCAAATGTGTTTGCAGAATGGGAATTGCAAGATGGCACCAAAGCGTCTCTTTGTTGAGCAGGACAATTGCATGGCAGTCCCAAGATGGCAACCAGGGAATTCGAATTCCTTTGTTCCCAAAGGGAAATATCCACAAGGAACAGGCTGCACTGTACAGTCGAAGGGACCTTTAGCAAACAGGAGCCATCAATGATCATGTTTGTAGTAAGTTCCTGCAGACCTAGCTTGACAGTTTGCTCCCATTAAGATGCACAGACAAAGGAGACCCATCCCTCTGTGCTTGGGACCCAGAACTTCACCTGCACTCACTGAAAATGGGGAGACGATGTGCTGTGCTGTGCTGTGATAGCACATTAAAGTGTTTGTTATGCTTTCTTTTTTTAAACTTAAACCTTAACATCATTTCCATTACATCATAACATTAAATAATACTCATTTCACACAGCATTATTAGGCTTATGGCAAAAGTAGTTACCCATCTGGAGCTTAGAACTACCAATGACTGTTTTGCACCAAACAGATATTTCTTAAGGAAAGTATATTAACTTAAAAACATAAGTAAAACAAACAAAAAAAATTTTGTAATTCAAGTGTCAATTCATATATGCAGACATGGTTGTATCAATATTCAGGAGAAGTAACACACTATATTTTGTGGTTACACTAGTGGCCTAAAAATAGTTTCGGGAAGCATCTTCTAAAAGTCTATTTTGTCTTATTTTTACCCATTTTACCCATTTAACATATATATATAGCTTTAGTATACATTGGGTCGGCTTCACAGCAAAATGAGTGGGCGTTGCTTATTTTTCCCCTACATTTCAAGCCTACATATTGGAAGGTATGCGGTATGTTACTGGAAAACATAGAAAAAGATCAATGAGCTGTACTAAAGCGGCAGATGGCTCAATGAAATATTAGCCAAGCATTGAAAGATTAGTTTGTGGCTTAGACTTATGTTCAAATCCTGTTAAAAGTTGTTCTTTCTTGATTGCTGCTGTGACGTACGTCCTGATTGGTTGATGTCAAAAGAGGAGGAGCTTTGGCAACCATTGGTTGGGCTTCACTCCACAGTAGGTGAGCGTGGCTTTTTTTTCCCATAATTTGCAAGCCTGTGTATTGGAAAGCATGGGGTAGATTAATGAAAGACATACAAAAATGTCTCTGTTCTTTAACTGAAAGCCAGGTGGCTCAGTGGACTAATAGCTAAGCACTATCAGAGCAGTTATTTTTCCACTATTTTGCAAGCTTATGTATTGGGAAGTATGCATTAGGTTAGTAGTAGACATAGAAAAAGTATGTTAGTAGAAAACATAGAAAATGGTAGATGAGCTATACTAAAGAGAAAGGTTGCTCAAGGGACATACCTCCTGTCTGCCCTGATTGGTTGACCTAAAATGAGGAGGAGCTTAAGCAAGCATAGGTAATGAATGACATCAAAGTTGGTCGAAGAAATAGAAAACGTCAGGTATGGTGTATTAAAGGAGTAGTTGGCTCAGTGGACTAATAACCCCACAAAGCATGAAAAGTTTATGTCGGCTGCTCAGGTTCCAGTCCCATTACAAGTTTCTGTTTAAGTACCTTGGTTGCTGCTGTGGCATAACTTGGGTCTTTCATGAATGGGTAACCTAAAAAGGGTCGTAGGTTAGGTTTCACAGAAATGCGTTGGTATGGCTTGCTTTTCCCCTATTTTGCAAGCCTTTAGTTTGGGAAGTATGCAGTATGTCAGTGAAAAACAAAATGTCATAGGAGCTTTATTAAAGAGACAGGTGGCTCAATTGAATAATAACCAAGCACTGTAAAAGTAGCTCATAACTAAATTCCTGGTGGCTCACTGTTGTTGTAAAAATAGTTCCTGCCTGAAGTTCAAGTTCAAAACCCCTTATAGTCTCTCTTTTTTTTATTGTATTGCTGCTTTGACATTCCTCCTGCCTGTCCTGATTGGTTGACCTAATTGAAGTGGGTGGGAGTGGCTCCCCCCCTATATTGCAAGTCTGTGCATTGGAAAGTATGCAGTAGGTTATTGTAAGACTTAGAAAAATGTATGTTTGCTTAATCAAAATGTCATGTGACTCAACAGACTAATAGCCATGCACTGTAAGAGTATTTCATGTCTGCAGTGCAGATACAAATCTCTTCATAGTTTTTTTTAAAAGTGCCTCGGTTGCTCCTGCCTGCCCTGATTAGTTTTCCTAAATGGGGAGGAGTTTAAGTGACCAAAGATTAGAGTTCACAGCAAAATGGGTGGGCGTGGCTTATTTTGCAAGCGTATGTATTAGGATGTATGCAGTACATTAATGAAAGACATAAACTTGTCTGTACTCTTAATTCAGATATGAGATGGCTCAGTGGGCTAATAACAAATAACTTTATGAGTTATGTGGCTCAGGTTAAAGTACCCTTACATGTTGCTTTTTTTTAAAGTTCCTAGATTGTTGCTGTGGCATACCTCCTGCCTTTCCTGATTAGTTGACCTCAAAAGGGGAGGAGCTTAAGTGGCCATAGGCTAGCTATCACACCAAAGTGGGTATGTGTGGCATTTCCCACCTATTTTGCAAGCCTATCTATTGGGAAGTATGCAGTAGGTTAATGGAAGACAGAGAAATGTATGAACACTTGTTAAAAATGCCAGGTGACTGATAGCCAGGCCCTGTTAAAGTAGTTTGTGACTGTAGCTCAAGTTGAACTCCCCTTACAGGTTGTTTTTTTTGTAAGTGCCTTGATTACTGGCGTGGCGTTACACTTCACAGCAAAGTAGGTGGGCGTGGCTTATTTTTCCCTTTTTTTGCAAAGTCTATATATTGGGAAGTATGCAGTAGGTTAATGAAAAACATAAAAAACAGTAATGGAGATGCTCTGCAATGACATTTTCCTCAATGGACTAATAGGCAGGCATTTTAAAAGAAGTTCAAGGCTGTGGCTTAGGTTTAAATCCCCATTTTTTTGGTTTGCTGCTGTGGCATTCCTCCTGCCTGACCTGATTGGTTAATCCATGGTTTCCCAAGCCCAGTCCTGAGGTTAATCTCAAAACGGAGGGGGCATAAATGACCATTCGTTGGACTTCAGTACAAATTAAGTGTGGCTTAATTTCCACTCTTTTGCAAATCTATATTTTGGAACTTTGCAGTATATTAGTGAAAAACATATACAAAGATTGCAGAGCTATATTAAAATATCAGATGACTCAATGGACTAATAGCCATAAGAGTGTTTCAGAGGTGCAGCTCAGGTTCACTTCTCATTACAGACTGCATATTTTTTTAAGTTCCTTGATTCTTGCTGTGGCATACCTCCTGCCTTTCCTGATTGGTTGACCTTAAAAGGTGAGGGGCTTAAGCAAACATAGGTTAGTTTCATACTAAATTTGGTGAGCATGGCATATTTTTCATTTATTTGGCAAGCCTATGTATTGGGAAGTATACAGTAGGTTAATGAAAGGCATAAAAAAGTCTCTGTACTTAACCAAAATGCTGGTGGTACAATGGACTAGTCACCAGTTATTATAAGAGTAGGTCGTGATTGGGACTTATATTTAAATCACCTTAGCATCTACATTTTTTTTAACTACATTGCTGCTGTGGCACACATCCTGCTCGTCCTGATTGGTTGACCTAAAAAGGGGAGGAGGTCAAGAGAACATGGGTTTGGTTTCAGACCAAAGTAGGTGAGTGTGGCTTATTTTTCCCCAATTTTGCAAGTCTGTTTATTAGGAAGTATGCAGTAGGTTCAAAAAAAGCAGAGAAAAATGTTGTAGCCTCTAACTAGGATACCATGTGGCTCCGTGGAATAATAGCCAGTTACGATAGCAGTATTCTGTAGCTGCAGCTCAGGTTTGCATCTCCTTACAGGCTACTGTGGCACAACTCATGCCTCTCATGATTGGTTGACTTAAAAATGCGAGTAGCCTAAGCTACCATGTGTTTAATTTTACCCTATTTTACAAGCCAATCTATTGGAAAGTATGTGATATGTTAGTGGAAAACAGAGAAAAGGGTCTCTGTGATTAAATAAAGCTGATGAGGCCAGGGTCTTTAAAAATAGTTAATGGCTGAGGTTGTGGTTCAAATCTCCTTACAGGCTGTTTGTTTTTGAAGTTCCTTGATTGCTCCTGTGGCATACTTCCTGCCTATCCTGATTGATGTAAAAAAGGGAGGGGCTTAAGCGACCATTGCTTGGGCATCACTTCAAAGTGGGTAGGCGTGGTTTAGTTTACCCTTATCTTGCAAGGATATGTATTAGGAAGTATGTCATAAAAGGAAAGGGGAAAGTGGGCTCCGCACCAGGTTTTGACCTTCCTCACTATTAATGTTTATTTATTACTATATTGTGAGGGAGTGCTTCTTTCAACATTCAATAATCACATAAAAGGAGAGGAGGAACACGAGTTGAGTCTAGAAGCAATCTGGTCTCAAACAGTTGTCAAAAACAATTAAAATAAAACTGTATTGGGTAATGTTAAAAAATCAATTATCAACCAGAAGAGAATAGGCGAATATTTAAAAATAAAGTATTGAAATATAACAAAATAGACCTTACGGTGGGACTGATCATCAATATTCTATGCTCAAAACAAAGGACCTCACAATATTAGACCTCACATGGCTTAGACCTAATTAGAACATTTTCATTATAAAGTTACTGCATGGTATTACAGCATCTCTGTTATGGCCTACAAGCACCTAGATGAGCTTTTAGAACAGTTAGGGTAGAGCTCTTCACCTGTGGCAGCCACCTTTCCCGTAGAGCTTTATATGCTCACAGGCAGGGCCGTAACTAGGGCTGGGCGCTATAATTCTAAGTTACGGCTCTACTTACAGGTACTCGGATGCCCCCAGGTCTTAGGCTCAGAGTAGTAAAAGCTCATCAAAAGATGGCCGCAGCGCAGGTGGAATCAGGGGTGCTAGTACAAGCCAAAAGGTAAGGGTCACAGGCAAACAGGCAAGGTCCAAGGTACAGGCAGAGAGTCACAACGGTAGATCAGATATACAGAGGTTCAAACAGCAGGTCAGCAAAGGTGCAGGAATGGAACGCTATAACCGGTAGGGAGGCTAAGCCCTCCCTGCCTTAAATACTGGTACTGGCCAATCAGGGCTTCACCCTGAAAACATCCCCAGGCAGCCACTAAATTAATACCTGGCTGCTTAATTAGCCCACAGGCTGAACGCGCTGTTAGGGTAATTTCACCACTCCTTTATCAAGTCCTTTCAGATATCAGTGAGATAAGATGCTGGTTAACCAGGAGATCAGTATTCAAGACACAGACATGCAAATGTCAAGATAGAACTGAGCTGTGCTCATTTATTAGTGGGTTACATTTATACATGAAAAAGCGTTTGATCTGGTTATAGGATAGAAACACATGATTGATATTTTCCTGAGTAAATAAAAAATTCTCTGACAAAGCTAGTTAGTTCTCTTCATGTCACTTTTATGGGTTCTTATCAACTTTCACTGGAGCCAGTACTCCCAATGTCATCATCCATTATCCCTTGTCCTAGGGGTCTTTGAGATAGTTCAAGGCTGGAGCTGGTGATTACGCTGAATGTATTTTTAAGGCAAATACCAACATTTTTAACTCCTTCACATATCATTATTACCATTATCGCTGATGACTGTAGAGATAATTTCACAATCTTCCTCCTTTTCATAATATATATATAAGGTTAAAAATGTTAACGTAAATGTTAACCTAACGCAGCCCAGACTACTTTTGTACAGTCTCTTGTGAGACAGCAAGGGTCTCTCACCATTCACCAAGTTGAGATATCAGCATTTCTGCCCCTGATTATTCAAAAAGTATCTTTTCTTCATGCCTCTGCTGTAATCTCTGTATATCTTTTGAACGTACATGACACATACCAGTTCCATCCTATCAATATGATCAATACCACAGTGATAATGAGTAGTGGGTGTACTAGTAAGTTAAATATACCAGTCATAGATTGAGATGATCTGGTAAATACATCCCACCAATGTTTCTCTAACTCATCCTTCAATTTGGTGGCTAAAGCTTTTAATTCATTACCTTCTATAACCGTTACCATTTTTGCGTGATTGTTAGTATAGTTTTCCTGCTTCAAATGTTCACTCAGCATTCTTGTATCATTTATAATTTTTACTATTTCCTTTATATTTAAGGTTAACTGAGGCAGACTTAGGCTATTATACTTGAACATTATGTCTACCTGTGACATTTGGTCCTTTCAAAATATCAACACTTTCCCTTGACATTGTAAATGTGTTATATTCATGAGACACCCTGAAAATGGATAGGTCAGCCTGTAGATTAGTATTTTGTTCATTATATGTGATTATGCAGACCATTTGAGGGGCTATATTAGTGTCTCATATTCCTTTGGGTGTAATGCCCATATACAAACACTAGTGTTATGCTGCAACATACATGGTTCAAATACTGCAGTTTGTTGTGGGCAAACAGGTCCCATGTCTGTGTTATCACAGAGATCTAGGTTATGTGTCCAGTGTGACCTGCGTCTTCTTGCAGTGTGATGCGTGCACCCAGGAGTCTCGGTTCTGGAGTTTCACTGATGTGGGCGTGGTCAACAATACCTGCTACGGACCCTCGTATGTTGGTTCAAAAGTTCTCCTCACGTGTTTCTTTAAGTACACCCAATCACCTGGTTACAGCTTATGTGGCTGTAGGTCTGACTCAGGCTCTGGAAGTGAAGAAAATGCTAGAACATACAAATAGTTCAAATAGTCAGTTAGACTTCTCATATAGCTAGTCCATGTTTATGTTGTAATTGCTGTGGATAATAACACCCTGTTTTTGGTAGTGTTCCAAAAGTATTTCATAAGAAGACAGCTTGCTATTCCTATATGGCACAGTTCTTACACTGAACAAGGCTATGGGCAGGCATTCTGGGCATGTTTTTTTTATTTCAGCCTTGATTTTCTGAATCTTCAGTGTCAATGTCCCATTCAACCTTTCTATTCGCCCACTAGCCTGTGGTCTGTACGGCACATGAAAAGCTTGCTGTATGCCTAGATCTGTCATTATGTGTTGTATTATTTTCCCTGTGAAGTGTGTACTTCTATCTGATTCAATTACCTCAGGGACACCATACCTGCACACAATCTCACCAAGCAGTTTTTTCACAGTTGCTTTTGCTGTTGCCTTGGCTACTGGCCAAGCCTCCGGCCATTTACTGAAAAGATCTGGACAGACTAGAACATATTCATATATTTCAGGTTTAGGCAGTTGTATATAGTCTATCTGTAGTCTTTGAAAAGGATAAAAGGCTTTTGGAGTTGTACCTTGTGACGTTTTTACCCTTTTTCCTGGATTTGAAGTTCCACAGATCCAGCAGGCCTTAACATAGTCTGTAGCAGCTTTATTAAATCCTGGAGCTATTCAATGCTGATGGACCACGCTAGTCATCTGTCCCTTCTCCAGGTGCGGCTGTCCATGAGCTATCATGGGAGGGAACAAAACCTGTGGAAGACAAAGTTTATCATTCAGTTTCCACATACCAGCGCAATCTTCTTGTGCTCCTAATCATTTCCATCTTTCTTTCTCCAATGGTCTTGTTTGTTGTTGAAACTTTTTTAGATCAGTGTAGTCAGGCATTTCTTTCTGTACTTCTCTTTCAGGCTTTCTCTTAGCTGCCTTTTTTGCTTCTGCATCTGCAAACGTCATCACCTTCACTATCACAATGTCTTTCTTCTGACGGCTCTTGTTTTTCACTATTATTCACTATTATTCCCTCCTTTTGAATCTCGAGATTCATACATTAGGGGTAACAATGTTGCTGGATTTAATACTGTGCACCGTTTGACTGTGACATGTGAAGCACTTAACAATGCTACCTCGTACTTAGTGAGTCTTGCTGCTGAAAGGTGTTTTTACCTGTTGTATTGCTTGTACTCTTTGTGGCGTCAAATGTTTAGTGTCCTATGAAATGCAGTGTCCTAAGAAAATTACCTTCTTCTGTGCTGCTTGGAGCTTGGGTTTGGACACTCTGCAGTCCTGCTGGACCAAAAAGGTTAGTAGAAAAACAGTTTCTTCTTTACACTGTTGTTCACTATCAGCAGCTATCAACAAGTCATCAATATACTGCAATAGTCGGGGTAGTTTCAGGATATTGCGGTAACCAACCTTGTAAGGCAGTTGACATTGCTTCAGAGAATTCTGAAGGGCTGGTTGCTCCTCCCTGGCGCAATCTGGTTCAGCAGTATTTTCAGTGAATCGGTAGTTATTGGTACAGAAAAGAAAGCATTTGCTAGATCTATAATTGTAAACCACATTGATGTAACAGGAATTTGGTTCAGCAAGGTATGTGGGTTTGGGACAGTAGGTGTGTTCACAACCAGTCGTTTATTTATTTCTCTGAGATCGTGAATTAACCTAAATTCGGGAGCTCCTCCCTCTTCCTGTTCTCTTTCCTTGAAAAGGTGTGTTGAAAGGCCTTGAATAAGCAACTTAGCGAAACGCGCATCGGCGTTACCGCTGGAGCTACTCAATCCTCATAATTGAAGAAATTTAACCTTGCAATCTATACCCCATTATATCCAAAGATAGAGGGGACTAGGAGGCAGTTAGCAAATCACATCCCGTAATATCAGTGCATTTAGGAGCGAGACCCGCTGAGAATATTAAGAATAGTTATATCAGATCTCTAGCAGCTGTAGTGAGTGTTGACTATATTATCACTTAGACTCATTGTAAGGTGTGTGTACTTTGACTCGACTAATAGATTAGATATCAGAAGAGTTGGATGGCTCAACACCATTCAATCTTTTTGTAATTAGATATCCAGATTTGCTATTATGTAGACTGGAGTATCCTATCTATACATCATATATATATATATATATATATATATATATATATATATATATATATATATATATATATGTCAAATAGACCAATATATTTTTTTTTATTTTTTTTTGCAACTGCAGGTCATATATTGAGTTGACCCCTCCATAGTACTGCAGGTTAAATCAAATATCATCTTCATACCATATAGTCCATGAATTAGGAGTATATAGGTACAGGATTGTAGTATATCCAGCTTTTATTATCTAGATCACTTTTTATGAGTTTACTTTTTATCCTATATTTCGCTTTTTAAATAAACTTTAATAGAGGTTGTATTTTAATAAAGGATGGTTCGAACATATGTTCAGCAAAACAATAAATTATAGAGGATTTTGTGCACCTAAATAAAGAAACTTCTGTTCTTTCTTCTCCCTACCTATGATATTGTCTTGTTTCTAGGTAGCACCCCAGTCAAATAGATATATATGATAGATAACTGAGTGGTATAAACCACTCATGAATATTCTCTTACTAAACTGGGCTAGAATCCTATAGTTGGTGTGGTAGAGCAACCCCCCGTTACACTGGATACATATTAGTGTGAGCATGCAATACCTACTTTTCCAAAGACAGCTACATGCTGACAATTGCTCGAGGATTTTTTCAAACGGTTCCCTGGGAAACCAGGTTGCCGGAGTTCCTTGACCCCTCCTCGAGGGGGGGTGCTGTTACGAGCCGCTGCGGTATGCCGCTTCCTGGCGTGAGGTAGCAGCCGAGCACGTGCATTAGTTTCAATGCACTGTTATATTTGTGGAGGTTGTAGGGACATCCTCCAACTCCAGGGGGAGCTCTCGCATGATTCTATTTGTCATTCATATATGTTCCTGGTTTGTGATATGACCTATGCTAGTTCTCAGCTAGTAATTAATTAGCAGCCTCCCGAGGCTGATTGTCAGCCCTGTCCTCCTCCTTTCTGATTTGTCCATCATGGTATTTAAGGCAGTGAGGACTGGACCTCACTGCCGGTTATAGTTCCTGCTCTGTGTATACTTACCTGCTCCCTGCTGTTCCCCTTCTCTGGCTTTGGATTGATCTTGCTGTGTATGACCTTGGACTGTGTACTGGACTCTGCTGAATTGCCTGTGACCTTGATCTCTGCCTGTTACCTGGATTCGTTGTTTGCCGCCAGCCCTGACCTTTTGCCTGGACTACACCACTGCTGCCCACTGTACCCCTTGACCTCGGCCCGCTTGGACTTTGATATTCTTCCACCTGGCCCTCACCTGCGCTGCGGTAGGGTTATAAACTTGTACTACTTTGAGCTTAAGACCTGGGGGCATCCGAGTACCTGTGAGCACGTTCAGCTCTATGGGAAAAGCGGCTGCTATAGGCGAAGACCTCTGTGACCTGTTCTACAAGTTTATGACACTTGCCATCAGCCATAACAGAAATAAGTAATAATATCCACTTGCTTTCCCTTTGTAAAAGTTGCTTGTTACATCACCTCCTCTTATACCCATTCTCACATGTTCATTGCCAAATGCCTTCATATCCTGAGGATTACCTCCATACTTTAACAAGACATGACATGCCACAGTGATAAGTTGTTCAAATTTACTCTTGTCTGTTTTGTCATTTCTAATCGTGCCGACGTGTTCCTAAATCCTCTGTTTTAGCATCCTACTAGTCATGCCCACGTAGACCTTATTACACGGACATACCAGAGCGTATATTACACATTTACTGACTCCACTGTTCTAACTGATGAAAAATGACTGTTCACAAGTTTGTCACCCAAATTTGGCATTCTCCGCTGAAATCAACTCTTATACTCAATATTTTGGCAATGTCTACGTTGGACAAAAAAATGGGCCAATGGCATTGTATAATATTTTGGATTTATCTCCTGGCAAAAATCGCTCACAAATTTAATTTTGCTGTCACTCTTAGACTTGTTTTTGCCATACATCAATTCATTTCTGGCTCTTATTTTTACCTGACTGTGGGCTTTTATAATTAGTCTTTTACTATAACCTTGTTGCAAAAGTCTAATACTGAGTTCCTCAGCTCTTTTATCAAAGTCAGATAAATCTGAACAATTTCGTTTTAATCTTAGAAACTCTCCCTTCAGGATATTTCTAATTACAGGTGGGAAGTGGGAGCTTTCATTATGGAGTATACTGTTAGTGGCTGTTTATTTACAAAATAAATCTGTATCTACTCTGCCATCACACATCTTCTTGATGGTCAAATCCAAAAAATTGATACTTTTCTGGTGCATTTCGCATGTCAAACATATGTTGTTAGGGTTATCATTTAGAATATTCACAAATTCTTCAAACATTTCCCAATTACCCTTCCACAGTATGAGGATATCATCAATGTAACGCATCCAAATCATGATTTCATCAGTATATTTCCTAAATTTATCATTAAAAACAATATCTCTCTCCCACCTACCAATATAAAGATGGGGGCACAGGCTGCGCCCATCGCTGTCCCCTGTACATGTAAGTAAACAGTTATATGATATTAATGAAGGATATTCAATTAACAAATGAAATTGTATACACCAATCAATGACACAATGTTGCTATAAATAATCCTTTATGTACCAGACATAATTGAAGGACCCTGATACAAACAATACCAACACCAGGCATATTGCCTAATATCCAATATACAAATTGTTAATTTTGACCAATATATGGGAATCTTCTTATGGTTCATGCAAAAGGATTACAGAAAGATTAATAAAAGAATAATAGAATGCCCATATGGCTCTTGTTAAAGAACTACATAAAGATAAATAAAGAACAAACAAACAAGAAAATAAAGTGATGTATAAAAGGAGTGCTATATTCATTTTGCATTTGGTTTTGAAAGAAAATTGTTAATCCTTTAATGCAAATAAGAGCCTTAGAATACAGTCATGAGATGCTTTAATACCATGCAGTAACTTTATAATAAAAATGTTCTAATTAGGTCTATGCCATGTGAGGTCTAATATTTTGAGGTCCTTTATTTTGGGCATAGAATATTGATGATCAGTCCCACCGTAAGGTCTATTTTGTTATTTTAATCACTTTCTTCTTATTTCAATACTTTATTTTTAAATATTCGCCTATTCTCTTCTGGTTGTTAATTAATAGTTTAACATTACCTAATAAAGTTTTATTTTAACTGTTTGTAGCAACCATTTGAGACCGGAGTGCTTCTAGACTGAACTCTTGCTCCTCCTCTCCTTTTATGGTATTAGGAAGTATGCAAGACATATAAAAAAGTTGAAGGAATGTATTAAAATAGAAGGTGGCTTAGGTGATTAATAGCAACAGTGTGTAAGGGTAGTTCATGGCTGAAGCCTGTGTTCAAATCACTTTACAGACTGCTTTTTAAGTCCCTAGATTGCTGCTGTTGCATACCTTGTGCCTGTCCTGATTGGTTGTCCCTAAAAGGGGAGAAATTTAAGTGACCATTGGTTGGACATCGCTCCAAAGTGGGTGGGCATGGCTTATTTTCCCCCTATTTTGCAAACCTATATATTTGGAAGTATGCAATATGCTAGTGGAAACATAGAAAAAGGCCACAGAGGTTAATTAAAATGCCAGGTTTCTCAATGAATTAATAGCCCAGTTCTGTAACAGTAGTACATGGCTGTGACTTCGTTTCAGATCCTCTTCTAATCTGGTTTTTTTTTCAAGTGCCTTGAATCCTGCAGTGACATACCTCCTGCTTATCCTGATTAAGGGAGGAGCTTAAGAATACATAGGTTAGGTTTCACATCAAATTGGGTAGACATGGCGTTTATGCCTGTGTTTTGTAAGTCTGTGTTTTGGAAAGTATGCAGTAGGTTTATGGAAGACATAGAAAAATGTCTGACCATGTAAAGAATATGCTGAATGGCTCAGTGTACTTATAGCCGAGCCCTTTAAGAGTAGCCAATGGCTGTAGCTCATGTTCAAATCCCCTTACAGACTCCTTTTACTAAGTACCTTTCTTGCTGCTGTGACATACTTACTTTTGTACTTTTGTTGGGCCTGATTCATTAAGGATCTTAAATGAAGAGGATTCTTATTTCAGTCTCCTGGATAAAACCATGTTACATTGCAAGGGGTGCAAATGAGTGTTGTGTTTTGCCCATAAGTTAAATACTGACTGTCAACCCCTTTTGAGGCCCGTTGACCTCAAAAGGGGTTGAGCTTAAGTGGTTGTTGATTAAGCTTCACACCAAAGTGTGTTGGCATGACTCACTTTTCCCCTATTTTGCAAGTCTATGTATTGGTAAGAATGCAGCAGGTTGGTGGAAGACATGGAAAAATGTCTATGCTTAAATAAATCACCAGGTGACTCATTGGGCTAATAGTCAAATGATGAGCGAATCGTTAATGACTGCGTCTCAGGCTCAAATCCTCTTACAGGCTGCTTTATTTAAGTCCCTTACATTCTCTTGTGGTATACCTCCTGACTATCTTAATTGGTTAACCTAAAAAAGGAGGGGAGCTTACATTGGAAAAGGTGTATTTCAAAGTGGGTGTGGCTTAGTGTTCTTCTATTTTGCAAGCCTTTGCTTTGGGAAGTAGGCAGTAGGTAGATGAGAGACAGAGAAAGGTCTGTGATTAGTTCAAGTCTACGTTTCGAATGACCTTTCAGGATGCTTTTTTTAAGTGCCTGGAATGCTGCTGTGGCATACTTCCTGACTGTCCTCATTGGTTGACCTCAAAAGGGGAGGAGCTTAAATGGCCATGGCTTTAGCTTCACACCAAAGTGGGATTGTCAGGACTTATATTTCCCCTATTTCGCAACCCTGTGGGAAGTATGCAGTAGGATAATAAAATACATAAAAAGGTTACCTTATTGATTAGCTGCGGTTTGAATAGGTCATGTCTATATCCTAGGTTCAAATCCCCTCACTAGCTGATTTTTTTTAAGTGTGGGGCATACTTCTTGATTGGTTGACCTCAATAGAAGAGGAACTTAAATGACCATGGCTTCAGATTCACACCAAAATGGGTGGATAGGGCCTATTTTGCAAGCCAAATGATTGGAATGTATGCAGTAGAAGAAAGACGTAGGAAAAGGTCTTAGGGCTTAGTGCCTTGCATGGTGCTGTGACATGCCACCTGACTCCTCTGGCTGGTTGACCTCAAAAGAGGAGGAGCTAAAACGACCATGGGTTCAGCTTTATACCAAAGTGTTTGGGTTAGGCATTTTTGCCCCTATTTTGCAAGCCTGATAGGACATATATAGTAGGTTGATGAAAGACATAAATAAAGTTGTTTCACCTAAATCAAAATAATACATTGACTATCCTCTGAAGAGGTAGAGCTTGATACACTACATAGCTGCGCTGCAACTTATTACCATTGTGCAGTATATTACATAGATGTTTGTAAGTTTAGTGATACCGAGACCTTGACCAGCCATTGAAGTAGGAGAGCTGGCTTTGTGTATGACTAATAATAATCTTTTTTAAATACTGGCTTTCCCTACCATTGTGCAATGTTTTAAATAGCTGTTTGCACGCTTAGTGATACCGAGACCTTGGCCTGTCATTGACGTAGGAGAGATGGCTATGTGTATGGCCAGTAGTAATCAGTTGTACCGACAAATATATGTGTTTAAAGCATTAGCCAACTGAAGCAGGGCAAGCAAATATGAAAATACAACAGTTCTGGATTGTGTTGTGTTAACCATATATGTATACATGGTATGTCCATTATTCAATTATTAAATGTGGCCTGGTTAGTTTGCACATACTGCTACTATTATTTAAACATGCCATTCTTTTGTATACTGTTATCTGTGTATATGCGTCCTGGCCATTGCATCCATAAGCCAGCAGTCACATCCTACTTTAGCAGATTTTGTGATGTCACACACTGTAGGGTGACTGCAAGTGAACTGAGAACTGGGGATGTCAATGGGATGCCCCTGGTAAGTGGCAACCCAACCCTATCTGTAGACACACCACAGTGAGAAAGCTGGAGGTTTTAAAATGCAGATGCAGGGAGGTAGGTGGAGTACTCTGCTAAGGACAGTGCTGACTAGGAGTCACTACACCTGCCAGACTGGTCCAGGATCATGCAGGTGAGGACATTGAAGCCTCAGCGGACTGTGTTCTCTTGTGGACATGCAAAAATCAGGAGGACATTGAGCTCAGTGCCATGTGAGTAGATTGAAGAGTAGCATTTTTGGGGTGACTGAGACAAATACACTGCAGAGGTATAGGAGTGTGTAGTTCCCAGTGTGATGAACCCTCTGGAATTGTCGCATATTCACTAATATTTTGTGTGCTGGGTGTTTAGTACATGGTTGCCAAGTCTCCTGGAACGTCCGGGAGACTCCCGGAATACTGGGAAATCTCCCGGACTCCCGGAGTACTCTAAAATCCCGAATTTCTATGCAGAGCGCTGCGGAGTCCTGAATCTAAACTGCGCATGCGCAGATGACGGTATCGGCGCGATGGCCTCTCTCCCAGAACACCATCGCGGAGCGCGGAGCTCCCACGTCCATGCCCTCTGGATACGATATATGCTGGAGTGGAGAGTGGAGAATGGAGACCAAGGGCTAGATTTACTAAGCTGCGGGTTTGAAAAAGTGGGGATGTTGCCTATAGCAACCAATCAGATTCTAGCTGTCATTTTGTAGAAGGTACTAAATAAATGAAAGCTAGAATCTGATTGGTTGCTATAGGCAACATCCCCACTTTTTCAAACCCGCAGCTTAGTAAATCAAGCCCCAAGTGAGGACTCGGAGGCATATAAACAGGCAATTACCATCTAATTCTGCTATATGGAGTTGGCATCCAACAAGAGAGTTTGCAGAGAAATATTTATTAATGTTTTATAGTGCTTCAAACTTACAGCTGAGTTACCTGCCACCATATACGGAGGTGGCAGGTAACTCAGCTGTAAGTTTGAAGCACTATAAAACATTAATCAATATTTCTCTGCAAGCTGTCTTGTTGGATGATTTATTTTAAATGAATTAATAAAAGGTACTTTTTAATGGGGTAGGAATGCTTATTATAGATAGGGGGCCTTTATTACCGTGAGGGGGGAGAGAGACTTTTTTTTTTTTTTTGAGAGAGAGGGGCCTTTATTACAGTGAGGGGAGAGAGAGGGGGGACCTTTATTGCAGAGAGAGGGGGAGAGAAATAAGAGGGGGGCAGTTTTATTATAGACATGGGAGTATGATAAAGTGGGGAGAGCGAGCAGTGCCATTTTCACATATGGACTGGGGCCTTTATTGCAAAAATCAGAGAGAGAAATAGAGATTGGCCTTTATTACAGAGAGGTGGTAGAGAATAATACAGTAGGGCAATGTATCCATGATTATGATAGACATTAAACTATCCTATATCTGTAGAAAAACTAAAGGATCAGATAGGGCCTGAGGTTGTTGAGACTAAAACTGTGCAGAGTAGATGGGCCGTGTGGTTATTATCTGCCATCATATTCTATTTGCGTCTGTCTATAGAACCATATTTCAGTGTAATAAATAAACACCTTTTTCAGTCTCCTAAATATTGTTGTAATTTTAAGTCTGCCAATTGCAATACAATTTTGTTCTGTTTGCCAAATCTTATAAAGGACTTTTCTCAATTTATTTTAATGTAGTTATAATTTTTACTATTTACATTATATAAATTGCAACAGAAAGACCATAGGAATGCATCGCCAATTGAAATTAATTGAAAAATGTCCCATTGAATAAATTTAATCATTTAAAACAAATTAAACGGGAGAGTGTCACTATGTTGGTTGCTCACAGGAGAGAACAACTTGGCTGGGGTAGCTACAAAAGCACACCATGGGGTATATTTACTAAACGGCTGGTTTGAAAAAGTGGAGATGTTGCCTATAGCAACCAATCAGATTCTAGTTATAATTTATTTAGTACATTATGCAAAATGACAGCTAGAATCTAATTGGTTGCTATAGGCAACATCTCCACTTTTTGAAACCCGCAGCTTAGTAAATCTAGCCTCATGTCTGGCTAATCTACTTTACTCCAGAGGGGCACAGCTGAAGTTGATGAGCTGAAGAAGGTAAAATTCTGAGTGACGGAGCCGAAAGCCAAAATGTCACAAAGTATAAAGCATGAGACTGCAAATGCTTCAGGAAATGCAATTTTATAAATTGCAGAGCAGTGGAGAGGTAACCGAGGAGACTGCAAAGATAATCGTACTGAGTCATACGGAAATTAGTTTACTATTTTGCACATAAGTTAAATACTGGCTGTTTTTTCATGTAGCACACAAATACTTGATAGCTCTCTTTATACACTGAAATTTAAAGTTGATCTAGAACATGCCCTACCGCAACTATAAATCTGTCCCCATATTTTCAATTTACCTCCTCCTCCAATGCAACATGGTTTTGCCCAGGTGAAAAGTTACTCCTTTTAATGCTTTACTCTCCTTAATGATTCAGCCGGAAATTGCTGTGATGACCGGTGGCACATCACAGTCAATTGAATCTCACCCTGAGACTATGATTAAGAAAACCTGCAGAGAAAGTCAATACTCATTCAGTATTACAATAGTTTGTGTATGTTGCATACTTGCCCTCTTAAGTATTTCTATTATGGCCCCCGTTGTGAAATAACGCAGTTGCCTCATTTCGTTTTGCGTTAGTGGGCACAATATGACGCGATTCTGTGGGCAGGATGCAGTAGAACAGGCTGCAGATCTTTTTTTCATTTAATCAAACCTCACTAGGGATAATTAAATTAATATATATATGTAGAGCCGTGGGTGATATGGAGACATAGGTTTTTTGGACGTATAACCCCCTTCTCCAGTCATATCTATTTTTTCAAAACATCCCTAAGCCTAATTAATTACTAAGTAGTCCCCCGCCTTGCTTAGCACTGACCCTGGCTGTGGCACCCCTGTGAGATTGCTGCTGCACCCCATGTCAGTGTGTAACCGGTGAGTGATGTATAATTTTTTGCTCTGTTCTGAAATATAATATTTGTGCTACTCCTTTAGAGATTCTGCATTTGCACTTGGACAGTATTCTGCTTCAGATATCAGTACATCTGGGCCTTACCTGCCAACCAGGAGAAGGTAAGAGTTAACATTTTTATTTTGCACATACACAATTTGCTTTGTAAGCTGTTCCAATGGCGGAAGACACTTTAGTCTAGGGGTCGGCAACCCTTGGCGTGCAGCGCCCTGCATTGTAGCACATTGAGCGGCTATCAATGCAGCACATCTCCAAAACACTGAACTGTTGCACATTTTCTGTGTTATATGACCTGGGGGCATTACTGTGGAATAATATGAACATGATGCACAACTATATGGTATGTTATGAATTGTGGCAACAGCTATTTGGCATAATATTAACTAGGATTCTACTATGAGGCATGATTTGTGGGCACAACTGAGGCATAATATGATTTGTGAACACAACTGTGAGGCATAATCTGAATTGGGGGCACTGCTCTGTGGCATAACTGGTGGCACTACTGTGTGGCATAATATGAATATTAAAATAATATGTGTTCTTGATTGTAGTAGATACTTTATAAAGTACAGGCAATAAGTTTGTTCTCAAAGTTTTTCCATATCCATATGAAGCTTAACCTCCACATTTGCCCGAATACCAAAACACTATTTTATCTACTTTTAATTATTTTGCAGAAGACTAACAGTAAATAAATTAAAAATCAAAGGGACGGATCAGTTCCCTAAGAATATATAGCAAATTGGATATTTGAAAAAAACTTCAGAGTGGATATTCGGAATTACTTTGGCAAACCAGGTGTAAAGCAATCACAACCCCTTGTACCCCAACCAAGTGCGGAAAGTGAAACTATGGTCGTAGCACTTGATTCACCTGAATGTGTACAAGACAGCGATGATGACAGCAATTATCCCAGCACAAGTTCCTATAGGTGTGAGGAGGATAACCAGGCAGAGCCTTGCTCTGGTAACAGAGAGGAACAAGATGAAACACAAAGTGTGCCTGCCAAAAAAAAAAATACTATTGTGAATTTACACCGCGAGTAACAAAATCATATCCAGTGTTAAAGAAATCCACATGTGGAAAGAATTTTGCTTACTGCGCTGTCTGTAAAAGTGATTTTGATATAAAGCAGGGTGGTGTGAATGACTGTAAACGCCATATTGAAGGTTTAAAACACCAAAAAATATCAGAAGCTTTGGAAACAAGCAAAAAATTGGATTCCTTCTTCCATACTTCACATGATGAAAATGCAGTAATTCGTGCGGAAATGCTTTTTACTGGATTTCTTATCGAGCACAATATCCCTATTTCAGCATCTGATCATGTAGGAAAATTGATGAGAGCTATGATGCCAAATTCAAGTGAGGCTGCCGTGCAAAAATATGGTTGCGGTCGAACCAAATCTTCTGCAATTATTAATCATGCTCTCGCTCCACACTGTACCCAACCGGTCATAGAAGCATTAAAGCATTTAAAATTTACATTAGCACTAGATGGTGGAAATGATTCAGAGGAGAAATTATTTCCTATATTGGTCTCCTATTTGGACATTGATGGAAAGGTAAAGCCGAAGCTTTTAGATCTTATTGTCTGTAACAACGCCACGAGCATTAATATTTTTAACGCAGTTGATGAGGTGTTTCAAAGACATCTTATTCCATGGACAAACTGCATTGGTGTGTGTTTGGATAATGCCTCTGTTAACATGGGAAGACTCAGGTCTGTAAAGACTTTAATTCAAGGGAAGAATCCTTCAGTCTTTACAGAAGGTTGCCCGTGTCATCTGGTGCACCTAGCTGCAAGGAAAGGAAACAATGCCCTTTCATTTGATGCGGATGCTTTCCTCTACAAACTAACTAGCTACTTTAGATTCACTGCTAATAGAGTTCAAGCTCTAAAAGATATGAGTGAGTTTGTGGAAGTCCAGTATTCGAAAATACTGAAACATGGGGTAACCAGGTGGCTCAGTATGCATCTCTGCATTGAGAGAGTGCTTAAAATGTTTCCTGCTCTGAAATCATTTTTCCAATCTGAAGACTGTGAGAAGAATGCAAGAAGCAGAGCTCTCTGTGAAACGTTTGAGGATGCAACAACAGAGTTGTACATTTTGTTCCTTCACTCAGTGCTTGGTTCATTTAATGAAACCAATATTGTACTTCAGTATCGTGCTCCTTTTATCCACAAATTGCACGAGTGCTTACTGGATTTATACAGATTGTTGTTGCTGAAGTTGGTCAAACCAAACATAATTAAAGGCGCTGACACTTTTGAAAGACTTCTGGCCATAGATTTTGGGGACCCAGACATGCAAATGGGGGACAGAGAATTATTTATTGGCTTTACCACTAGAAACTACATAAGGACCTGTGCTTCTCTAGAGCCAACAGCAGTGAGAAGGTTTTTTCAGGAAGTTAGAGAATTTTATTGTTCTGCTCTAGCATATATGAAAAATAAGTTTCCCTTTAGTGAAAATGTAGTAAAGGCAATGAAAGTTTTTAACTACAGAACACACATGGAAGCCGACTTTGAAGATATTGAAATACTGGCACAACGTTTCCCACAAGTGATAGATATTTCAATGATCCCAAAGTTGCATGAAGAATTTTCAGAATTCCGTGTTTGTGACTTGCCTGAGTCCTCTTTAAACAGATGCACAGAGGATGGTGTGGAAAGAGTGGACTGTATTTGGCATGAACTGAGTATGGTCACTGATCCAGCAACAGGGAACCCAAAGTTTCCTTTATTATCAAATATGGCAAAATCACTTCTAGTCCTCCCTCACAGAAATGCCGAAATTAAACGCGTGTTCAGCATGGTCTGCAAAGTGAAGACTGAGCTCAGGGGACAATTGTCTACAGAGGGAACTTTAAAAAGTCTCCTACAATGCAAAATTAATTTGTTTACAGACATTAACTGTCACCAGTTCAAACCCTCCCCAGAGCTTTTGTGTAAAGCAAAGTCTGCTGCTTATCAATTGAGGAAATCAAGTGAACTGAGAAAATCGGTGGTTTTGTGTGTTTTTGCTTGAGTTTCATGTTCATTATTGCACTTTATACAACATTGTTTACTTGGATATAGTTTACATAGTGAAGCTTGGTTATATTTTTGTATTGTATAATTTTTGGATATATCATAGATATAAATCTGTTGAACAGCGCTATGTTAGCGTTTTGTTAACTTTAGTAATTGTAATGTTATATTGTTGAAGCCATAATTTAATTTATTTATTATAAAGTTAATAACTTATTGTTGATTATTTATATATAATTCTGTTGATAAAGTTTGCGTTACTTATTATAATGTTTATTTAATGTTTAAAACATGTTTGTTTTCGTATTAAAAATCTTTCTCTTTGGAAATGAGCAAGTCATTACTCTATCACCTATACATAAACACATTATGATTACATGATGATCAAACTACTACAGGTTAAGCTGGTCATGCCCAGTGGGCGGAGCTGGTCACGCCCACAATGTTTTTTACAATCTCCCTAAAATGAATTTTCAAAAGTTGGCAAGTATGGTTTTGTATATATAATAAAAGGGTGTGTATTTCACACATTATTACTTTAAGTGATTTAGTTATCCCATGTCGTTGTATTGGGACGTCCAAGGGGTGACCTATGGGCAAATATCCAGAGTTCAGTACAGGGCAGCATCCGAGAAGAAAATGCATTCATATTTTTGTGGGAGCAGGCGCATGTGACCATGACACTGCATGCATCGACTAAAAGCAAGGAGAGACAGATACATTCACTGCCTTAAAGAGTCACGGGTAGTAAAAGTGACCATTGAAGTGTTTCTGACAGCACTTGTGTGGAAGGAAGCTGAAGACACATCATTGGTATCAGAGCAAACAATAGATGCATTTGTGGCACTAGAGGAAGCTGCAGTTGCATTCACAGCCAGGACACAATACCACTGGGTCTTATGACGAGTTCCTCAGTTAAGGTTACTCGGATAGCTCAGGAAAGCTAGGCTGTAGTGTGATTCTCAGTTATTGTTGTAATAGATATTGTTGCCAAATTGATGTAGATTGTTACCATAGGCCTTGCTAATGTGGTGCATTTTTGAGTTGTGTATCTAATTGATATAGAATCACTGCAAGCCAGTAATGGCTGCATAGCTGTGTGTATATTTTTAAGTGTATAGTTAAAAGTGTAAAACATTTAAATAGCATTATTCGGAGTTATACCAGACTTCTTAATAGTTATCAGTTACCGCTACACCAGGCTATGAGAAGAGACTAATCTCTGCTTCCTCTCTTTCATCAACAGGTAACTACTTTCACCTTATTTGCACCAGTGTCACAACTGTATTAAGAAAGTGCAGTTTTATTTCTAATGGTATGCTGTCCTTTCACTGTTTGTTTGTTTAAACCTTTTGTTTGTTGGGGGAGTTTATTGAGGGCCTGATTGAAGAACACTGCTCACATGTGTTTGTTAACCATATATATTCATTGTAGAATGGCTGCATAGCTAGTGTGTATAGTTCTAAGTGTATAGTTACAAGTGTAAAAAATTTAAATAGCATAATTCGGAGTTATACCAGATTTAAACAGGAGAAGAACATACTGCCTATTAACACAGCTACACAAGCACAACAGTCAGTATTCACCTAAAACTCCATATTCTACTCCTGATGTTTTCATTTCTCCCTGGCTACAAGTTTCACACCACAAGAAGATTGTTTTGGACTCTGCACTTATTTTCTTCTAAGCTCATGAAAGTTTGTTTTATCTGTCAGTTTATTTTTCCTGTAACATCCCCTCTGGTTAATCAACCTGCTGTACTACTTGTTCTGCCACTCCATACCCATGTTACAGCTATTTCAGTCCTCTATCTCATCATTGCACTTTCAATTCTACTCAAGGCTTTGTCTGTCATCACAAGTAGGAAGAAATGAAACTGAGTTTGAACCACTCTCCTCTCTCATGACTCTGCAATAACTCAGCTACTCCGTCACCTGTTCCTTATTACTCTCCATTCAACACTTCCACCCACTCCCCAACATGGCTCCCCACATCATTAGTCCATGCTATCCAGACATCCAGGATTAAACTACATCTACTGCATCATCACTCTGCACTGCTTCTCTGATTGCACTGGATATTACAACTAGGTAATTATTTTAATTCCCTAATTTTTTGCTATTTTACTCATAAATACCAATGCTTGCCAAATTATTTTTCTTTCTCTCCTTTCATGGTATTATCTTTAGGACTATATCATCCCCCACCCATCCTGCAACACACACTTCTGTCCACATTGCCCCTTCATTACTTCACTCACCTCTTCTTAACATTCATGAACTCTTTTCCTATTTAAATTCAATAAGTTTAACAGCCTCACCCTGTCACCAGAAACTAAAGGACACACATCTTACAATCATCTTTCCTACCTTCCTTCCTTCCTGCTTCTATTAGCTGGTGATATATCACCTAATCCAGGTACTCCTCACTTCTCCCACACACATATATCTGAACACTACAGAAATTCAACTAAACTCAAATGCATCACCTGCCTCCCCTCTCTTCCAAAGTCCTTTAAATGTGCCCTTTAGAATGCACGCTCTGTTTTCAACAAACTTACCTCCGTACACGATCTCTTCCTCTCAAACAACCTCAACCTTCTAGCAATAACAGACACATGGCTCCTCACGCAATCAGACACTCCCTCACCTGTAGCCTTTTCACATGGTGGTTTCCATTTCACCCACACCCTCAGACAAGGAGGTGGGGTTGGACTACTTCTCTCCCCACAGTGCACGTTCACAGTTCTACCAAATGTCCCATCACTCACGTTCACATCATTTGAAGTACATACTGTTAGAATTTTTGCCCATTCTCTATGCGTGTTGCTGTCATCATTCGCCCCCCTGGACCACACCAACAATTTTCTTGAACACTTCTCTGTATGGCTCCGTCACTTCTTATTCTCTAACATCCCCACCATCATCATGGGTGATTTCAACATCCCTATTGCTAATCCACGTTCCAATGTTGCTTCCAAACTACTCTCTCTAACATCCTCATTTGATATCTCCCAGTGGATTGAATCCACTACTCATCAGGGTGGCCACTGTCTTGATCTTGTTTTCTTTAGACTATGCTCAGTTTCTGATTTGCTTAGCACTCCTTTCCCCCTCTCGGATCATCGCCTTATTAGCTACTCTACCCTCAGTTCTTTACTCTCCCCAGTGTCAAAATCTTCCAAGCCTCCTCACTACTGCAGGAATATTAACTTTATTGATCTTCAACAGTTTTCCACCTCTCTTCAACACCTTCTCTCCCCAATTACTACATTCTCCTCCCCTGATCGGGCAGTACCCCATTTTCACCAAACCTTAGCAACTGCCCTTGATCAAGTGGCTCCAGCGACTCTACAGACTCCGCGTAGACTTTGTTGCCAACCGATCAGACTTGAAATGGTATCATCTCCCTCGACAAGCAATCAGCTCAATTCCTTTGTAGCACCCTCTGACATTCTCTTTTCATTTCATCCCACAAATGAAGAGGAAGTTTCTACTCTCTTTTCATCTTCCTACGCTACCTCCTGTCCTCTTACTCCCATACCTTCACAAATTGGTAGGTCTCTGTCTCATGTGCTCATTCCACCTCTAACTAAAATCTGTAATCTCTCTCTTTCTACTGGTATTTTTCTATCACTATTCAAGCATGCAGTGATTACTCCTATTTTGAAAAAACAAAACTCTGACCCAAACTCTCTCTCAAATTACCGCCCCATCTTTCAGCTCCCATGCAACTCCAAGCTGCTCGAGAGAATTGCCTACACTTGCCTCACACACTTTTCTTACAGCAAACAACCTATTGGGATTCTCTTCAGTCAGGCTTTCGATCTCAACACTCCACAGAGACTGCGCTGACCAAGGTTGTCAATGATTTGATCACAGGAAAAACTGAATGCCATTACTCTCTTCTAATTCTCCTGGATCTCTCTGCTACATTTGACACTGTTGACCACTCACTCCTCATACAAATGCTACAATCCCTAGGTCTTGAAGGCACTGTCCTATCCTGGTTCTCATCTTACCTATCTAATTGCTCTTGCAATGTTAATTTCTCTGGATCCACATCTGCTTTGCTTCCTTTGTCAGTTTGAGTACCACAAGCAGGGCCGGACTGGCCATCTGGCACTTCTGGCAAATGCCAGAAGGGCCGATGGCTATATGGGCCGGCCCAACTCCCCCTGTCTTCTTGGTGGCTGGTGGTTCCAGGAACCAGCCACCTCTGCTGCGCGCTCCCCAGCTCCCTTCCCCGTTATGCTGTGCAGCCAGTTACACTGGTGAGTTTCCTGTTTTTTTTTTCTAATTTGCTTTTTTTTTTACTGAAGAGGGGGGGGTGCCCGCGATTTTCAGGGGGTGCCCGCGATTTTCGGAGGGGGGGGGTCGCGGGGGTGCCGCGATTTTCGGGGGGTGCCCGCGATTTTCGGAGGGGGGGGTCGCGGGGGTGCCGCGATTTTCGGGGGGTGCCGCGATTTTCGGGGGGGGGGGTGTCGCGGGGGTGAGAGCCAGGGGGTGCTGGGAAAGGGGGTGAGAGCCAAGGGGTGCTAGGAGAGTGGGTGAGAGCCAGGGGGTGCTGGGAGAGGGGGTGAGAGAGCCGAAGGGGGTGCTGGGAAAGGAGGTGAGAGAGCCGAAGGGGGTGCTGGGAAAGGGGGTGAGAGCCAGGGGGTGCTGGGAGAGGGGGTGAGAGAGCCAAAGGGGGTGCTGGGAAAGGGGGTGAGAGAGCGGAAGGGGGTGCTGGGAAAGGGGGTGAGAGAGCGGAAGGGGGTGCTGGGAAAGGGGGTGAGAGCCAGGGGGTGCTGGGAGAGGGGGTAAGAGAGCCGAAGATGGTGCTGGGAGAGGGGGTGAGAGAGCCGAAGGGGGTGCTGGGAAAGGGGATGAGAGCCAGGGGGTGCTGGGAGAGGGGGTGAGAGAGCCGAAGGGGGTGCTGGGAAAGGAGGTGAGAGAGCCAAAGGGGGTGAGAGCCAGGGGGTGCTAGGAGAGGGGATGAGAGAGCGGAAGGGGGTGCAGGGAAAGGGGGTGAGAGCCAGGGGGTGCTGGGAGAGGGGGTGAGAGAGCCGAAGGGGGTGCTGGGAAAGGGGATGAGAGCCAGGGGGTGCTGGGAGAGGGGGTGAGAGAGCCGAAGGGGGTGCTGGGAAAGGAGGTGAGAGAGCCGAAGGGGATGCTGGGAAAGGGGGTGAGAGCCAGGGGGTGCTGGGAGAGGGGGTGAGAGAGCCAAAGGGGGTGCTGGGAAAGGGGGTGAGAGAGCGGAAGGGGGTGCTGGGAAAGGGGGTGAGAGAGCGGAAGGGGGTGCTGGGAAAGGGGGTGAGAGCCAGGGGGTGCTGGGAGAGGGGGTGAGAGAGCCAAAGGGGAAGGGGGTTCTGGGAGAGGGGGTGAGAGAGCCAGGGTGGTAGGGGGTGCAGGAAGAGGAGTGAGAGAGCCGGGGGGTAGAGGGTGCAGGAAGACGTGTGAGAGAGCCAGGGGAGTAGGTGGTACAGGAAGATGTGTGAGAGCCAGCGGAGAAGGTGGTGCAGGGGGTTAAGTGAGAGGGACAAAGGAGAAGATGGTGCAGGGGCATAGGTAAAAGAAAGTGTAAAGGGAGAGACATCTTAAGAATGGGAATGTCAGGGATGCAGCCATCATAAAACACAAGTAGTAATGAAGAATGGAAATGCACAGAGGGGACAAGTGTTAAAAAAATAAAAAAAAACAAGCCTTCATACTCCATTCACCTATATTTTCTATACCCCCACTCCTAAATTTCTGCTTCGACCACTGCCCTCTATTCCTGCTCCCGACTGCCTGTGTGAGCTGACAGCTGCTGATCCCTCCTCGCCCAGCGCGCCCAGTAGGAGAACAGAACACAGGATGCCATAATCAGGTAAGTTCATATATTTTCTCGTGTGCAATATGTTTTTAACCATCCTTTCTTGAACTGGGGACACTACAGCGTATCCAATAATGTTTAACACTATGTATTGCTCATTATTGCGCTGTAAAGTTTTTTGCATATTTATCTGTACAGAGATTTTTAATTAAGAGGAAAAAACATTGCTTGTCATAAATTTTATCTGTAATTGTGTCAATATATCTATTTTTGTTTGCATTGTAAATGATGTATTAAGCTGCTCTTGGGAGACTCACACTCAGTATCTGATATGCTGTACCAATTTTTATTTGTGAATGAGTTTTTATCTGAGCTTTACTAATGATTTGGGGGCACTACTATGCCATAATATGATTTGTGGGCACTTCTGCATGACCGAATATGTATTGAGGGTAATACTATGTGGCATAATATGACCGTGGGGCACTACGATGTGGCATAATATGAACTGGGCACACTACGGTGTGGCATCATATGAACTTCTGCCAAAGGCAAGTCTTTCATTGTTGAATATGACGGGAGCCCAAAGAAGTTGCTGTATCGGGGCCCAAAATTCCTCTTGTCAGCCCTGCCTGTGAGTCAAGGGGGTAGACGCCTCCAGGTAAATAATCTAGATGTTTCCTATCTAATCAAACTGATGGATCACATCCAATTATTTCTCACCCACCTCCTCTATCCCCCTTAATTTATATACTGTGTTATTTAAAATGAATAGAAAAGACGCATATCCAATTACTGTAGTAAAACAAAAATATTTTTCTGTGACATTTTGCTGTAGATGGAAATACTTTTAATGCGGCCGTGTGGGTTCAACTGATCATTCAATAGTTATGTTTTTTTTAGATATATGTTAGTTTTATTTCATGTGGAATGATTCATGAAAATTCTGCCATTACTATTTAATTGAGGGAATAGGGAACCTGTTACCTATATGTGTGTGTAAGTACTCTGTTCGTTGTTGCTATTTTGTGGGAGATTTGAAAAAAGCAAAACATTGTTTCCTACAGTGGCGTCTGTATAATTGGTGGTATTGCTGTAGTATGGGGTGGCGTGCTGGTGGCAATGTTGTAGTGTGTTTGGTGCTTAGTATTGCTAATAAGTAGGAGAGGGTATTGCTATAATGTGGGGGGTGACGCTGGACGCTGTAATGTGGGGGGTGATGCCGGTTGCTGTAATGTGGGGGGTGATGCTGGACGCTGTAATGTGGGGGGTGATGCTGGATGCTGTAATGTGGGGGGTGATGCCGGTTGCTGTAATGTGGGGGTGATTGATGTAGTATGAGTGTGTGTGGGGGGTTATTTATTGCTGTAATTTGGGTACTAATAATGTATTGTCATGGTGTTTATTGATGTAATTGGGGTGCTAATAATGTAATGTTGCGGGTCATTAGGAGAAATAAATACCCCCCCCCCCAAACACACACACACTCATACTACATCATGTTGTACTGCGCCAGCATCAGTGTGCAACAATATAGTGCATGGAGCCCACAACACGTGGGCCTGTGTGCTTTAAATGCCAGGGCTGATTTTTAGTCCCAGTCCGGCCCTGACCACAAGGCTCAGTCCTAGGTCCTCTGCTATTCTATAGCTACACCACTTCTCTTGAAAAACTAATAAGCTCCTTAGGATTTCAGTATCATCTCTATTTGGATGATAAACAAATCTATCTATCCTCTCCTGATCTCTCACCATCTGTGCTGTCTCGCATTACTGACTGTCCTTTTGCCATTTCATCTTGGATGTCTTCTTGCCAACTCAAACTCAATCTTTCAAAAACTGAATTAATAATATTCCCACCCAAAAACAGAAGCTTCCTGCTTGACATTTTTATTACTGTTGATAACATGACCATAAATCCCACCCCGCAAGCTCCCTGCCTAAGTGTAATCCTTGACTCACAACTATTGTTTATTCCCCACATCGACTCTATATCTAAATAATGTTAAATACATCTAAAGAACATTTCCAGAATATGCACATATCTCACACAAGACATGACAAAAACCTTAATTCATGTACTCATCATCTCCTGCATCGACTATTGCAATTCCCTTCTTACTGGTCTTCCCAAAATCAGACTTGAACCCTTACAATCTATTTTGCACGCAGCGGCTAGATTGATTTTCCGAGCAAACCGCTTTTCCTTTGCTAAGCCACTGTGTCAGTCTCTACATTGGTTGCCTGTTTTTCAACAATATTAATATAAAATTCTTCTACTAACATACAAGGCCATCAACAAAATTGCACCGACATACATCTCACTTGTCTCAGAATATCTCCCAACTCAACACCTCCGTTCTGCACCAGATCTGCATCTCTCTTCCGCTCTCATCACATCCTCCCATTCCCAGTTACAGGACTTTTTTCGGGCTGCACCCACTTTATGGAATTTCCTCCCTCGCACAGTAAGAGTTTCCTCTATTCTTAAAATCTTCAAGCGTTCTCTGAAAACCCACCTCTTCAGACAAGCTTATGATATTCCTTAACCAGCATCTTTATCTCCCTAGGTTACCCTATTACCACCCTATACACAGCTAACACAAGACAACAACCCTCTGACCAACATTGCTGTGGGACTGATCATATGGCCCATTCAATACTTTTTACCTTTGCATTCTAGCTGGTCCAATGTGCAATATGATGTAGCACGTGCCCTTGTATTTTAAACTCCCATTGTCCCATAGATTGTAAGCTTGCGAGCAGGGTCCTCTTACCTCTCTGTCTGTATGTATTACCCAGTATTGTTTTACTAATGTTTGTTCCCAATTGTAAAGCGGTACGGAATTTCCTGGCACTATTTAAATAAATGTTGATGATGATGCCACTGGTGATTCCTTTGTGTAGCTTCTCAAAAAAGTTGTGTTTGCTTTCATGGTATACCCACCTAGGTATGCACCTTTCTTTAAATAGGATAAGAACTCAATGGTAATAGGGGTGCATGCAAGCATCATCCAAAAGCCTGTAATGTTGAGACCTGTCATTGAAGTTGCCTGGGGTACACCAAAGGGCCCTCCCAGCTTGTCTACATGTGGCAAGATAGAATTCTGCCCCTGAGGCATGACAGTTGGTGGCCAAGCAGTGGGATCACCGAGGCTGAGGCAAGCCAATAGAGGGTCATTAGGAAGTGAATGCAGGTGTGCTAGGCAGGATCGCACATAGGGGGTTTCTAATTGTCCAGAAACCCCCCTCTGCACGAATCATGACCTCCAGCATGATTTTTTGTTGAAGTCAATAACTGATGTATATATTTTTTATCCGGCATTGTGGGAGGGCAACTATGCTGTATAGTCTCATTGAGGCCGGCCCTGACACAAAAGGGGTTTCCCCGACTGTGTACATTCCAAAACAGACACTCTGACAGCAAATCAGCTGCCATTCATTCTCTCACTGTAGCCAGTGGAGCCTAATCTCGTGAGACTGCTTGCTCTGCAGGAAAGGTCATACAGAGACAGTCATGGAGCAAGTAGGAACCATGTGTGTCTATATACAGCAGGCATCTATTATCCTATGTTGACAAAGATTATTTCATGCTATACTCTTCCTGGGTTTCTTATTTGATCATGAATTCTAAAAAGGGTAATTTGGCGCCAACAAGAAAAGACCTGCATTTACTTCAATTAAATATATGCTAGTAACATTTATATAGTGAATCTTTAACCACTTAATGTATTTAGTTAGTATTAAGCCATTAATACAGACCTTGCTATTTACTACAAAATGTAAGTACTTGCTCCTTTCAATAAAGGCTTACAAGTATGTTTATTTCACTCTAGGTATTACACCATTATAAGGTACAGAAACAAAGTACACATCCATCCATTCACCCCTCCATGATTAAATATGCATGGGTACACAAGATGGGGGTAAGGCAAGCTTTTTGTTGCTTTAGGATCATATGCCGCAGTTATATTCATACAGTTTTGCATAATTTCTAGTCCTACACACTTTTGTGACTAACATAATGACATCACTGATGATACCCCTTCCTAAATCTGCACCTTTTTATGTGACATCAGCCAGGGCTGGTTCAAGAAACTAGTGGCCCTAGTGCATAGATTACATCAACAGTCCCCTTGCGCCTTTGCAAATCCCTGAGGACACCTTGCAACTATATTCTTAAAGTATTAAGTATATCACATTTTTCAGAAGAGTAGCATATAGCAATAGTTGTCTTGATCTCATTTTAAACATTCTTAGTATACTTGTATCTATGCACCATTTACTGTGACAGCCCCACTTGCCATTGCTATGATTTACCTACCATCGTCTACCACCGATAATACATGAGGATACTTTTAGAATTTTTTTCCAGGGCCACATAAAGTTCTCAATTCGCCCCTGCTCCTTATTATGTATGTGTATCTTGTGTCTCTTCCCTCCTGCTACATATACGTCTATCTCTATCTTCTCCTACTATCTCAGTTTCGCCTTTGTGTTTGTCTCCCTCCAATTTTACCTTTCTCCATGTCTCCCCATATGTGACTGTGACCACCCCTGTTTTATGTATGTGCATATTGTTTTGTGTGGCTCTGTCCCTTTCTTTCTGCCCCTGTATGTGTCTGTGTCTCTCTGTCTGTCTCCCCATGTGCATTTCTCTCTATCCCCTTATGTTTGTGTACCATTCTTTCTCCTCCTTTGTGTGTACGTGTCTATACTTTTGTTCTCTCATCCCATCTGTGCCACAGGTGAACACCGGGAGGTATATTTACTAAAATGTGGGTTTGAAAAAGGGAAGCTGTTGCCTATAACAACCAATCAGATTCTAGTTATCATTTATTTAGTAGAATCTACACAATGATAGCTAGAATCTGATTGGTTGCTATAGGCAAAATCTTCACTTTTTCAAACCTGCAGTTTAGTAAATATACCCCTTAGGGCCTAAGTTCCCAAACTGTGCGCCGCGGCTCCCAGGGGTGCCGTGACGCTGTCACAGGGGTGCCGTGGACAGGAAGAGAAAAAAAACCCAAAAACTTTACCAATCCAGCGGCGCCCGGGACCCAGCATCCTCCTCGCTTCTCACTGAATGTCGGGCGTGGCGTTCAGTGACAAGCGGCAGGAGAGAGGATGCTGCGTCCCGGGCACCGCCGGATTGGTAAGTTGGTTTTTTTTTCTCTCTTCCTGGCCATGGCGGAATGCAGAGGGGGCAGAGGGGACAGAGAGGGCAGAGCGAGGGGGCAGAAAAGACAGAACGACGGGGCAGAGAGTGCACAGCGAGGATGCAGAGGGGGCAGAAAGGATGCAGAGGGGGCAGAGTGTGTGGATGCAGGGGGCACAGAGTGTGTGGATCAGAGGGGGCACAGAGTGTGTGGATGCAGAGGGGGCACAGATTGTGTGGATGCAAAGGGGGCACAGAGAGTGTGGATGCAGTGGGTGCACAGAGAGTGTGGATGCAGGAGGCACATAGTGTGTGGAGGCAGAGGGAGCACAGAGAGTGTGGATGCAGTGGGTGCACAGAGAGTGTGGATGCAGGAGGCACATAGTGTGTGGAGGCAGAGGGAGCACAGAGAGTGTGGATGCAGTGGGAGCACAGAGAGTGTGGATACAGAGGGGGCACAGAGAGTGTGGATGCAGAGGGGCACAGAGAGTGTGGATGCAGGGGGGCACAGAGAGTGGAGATGATGCAGGGGGAAACAGAGTGTGGAGATGATGCAGAGGCACAGTGTGTGTGGAGTCAGTTAGCTGTAAACTATTCTTTGACAGAAATATAATTGAAAAAAGATATAAAAATATTATTTTCCCTTGGATTTATGTCTATTATTGCCTAAAACTAAATAAGTATTTCTGTCCTGACCTAAATATTTATTACGCTTTTTGACCCAACTACTTATAAAACGGGACTGCTCAGTAATTATTTTGGAGGGGTGCCTTGAAAAAATTATGGAGACTTGAAGGGTGCCGCAAACTGCAAAAATTTTGTGAAACACTGCTCTAGACCCTGGTTGGATTCTTAAATTATATCCCTTTCTAACGAAAAATTAACCTATACTTAAATGTAATTCACTGAAAAATGTTATTAAATTTTGCAAACATGACTTTAGTGTCCAGCTAAGTTGGCACATATATTTGAGATAATTACAAGCCCTGGGCTAATAATTCTCCCTCTCTCTAATTACTCGACTGTTAATTGCCCAAAGAAAAAGCATTAGCGTCACATATATTGCATGTAAAAGACATCCTAGGTGATGTCACAGATGGGTAACCCAATACTGTGTGATTAGCGGCACTTAGCATTCCTTGCGGTCACAGAATTAATATTGTTGATTTTGATCAAATATGTAATTCATTGTTTATGTAACTCCTCACTGATTTAATAGTGCTCATTGAGATAGAGAGGAAAAAAAGATGTGATAATTCAGTCATTTACATTACGCTCTAAATTAGAGAAAAAGTGTTGAACAAAATCTGGTTCAGCATATATACCAATGACAAAAATCGTCACCTGAATTAAATACTTGGTGGTTTCGGAAAATGATTCCCCCAAAATTAGGACACTAGAGATTGAAAGCTGCATATGAGGAGTGCAATTCTGCAGTTTTGTAACATAATTACATTTCTGGGGGACACACTTTGCACATTTCTGTAAGCTAGTTATTTTTATATGAAATTTCAGTATTGATGGATAACACAGCCCAACAAAAAAATTTTTTTTGTTATTTGTTAAGAATATTTGAACAAATTTAGGGTAATTTATGGTTGCTGAATTCAAAAATGAAAATATTTATTTCGAATGGGCTTGCGTTCTTAAGACAATGGATAACCTCAATTAAAAGGGAACGTATAACGTGTGCATATGAGAATCTAACAGAACATTCTACAAGATGAGAAGCTCACTCAAAAAGAGTAAAGAAGAATATCAAAATATCAAAATGATCATGCAGAAGATCTGCTATCATGAGCACCAGTTGTCTATTTGTATTGATCTAAAGAGGGAAAACTTTTCGCTTGGGCAGCAAAGTGGATATACAATTTACCCTTGTTTCATCTGCTTGTGGAATAGTAGGGCAAAGTGAGATCATTGGAAAATAGTCACATGGCCTTAAAGAGAAAACATGACTGTAGGTGCAGCGAACATCATTAACGAGCCATTGCTTGACAAGGAAAAAAATCCTTCTCCCACCACTCCATATCAAGCTGGAACTATTTGTTAAGAAATTGATGGCAAAGATGGAAATTGCTTCCTATACATTTGTAGATCATTCTCTGGACTAAGTATAAAAAAAACTAAAAGTTGGAATCGTTGATGGCCCTCAAATCCATGAACCTATTAAGGATTCTAATTCTAATAAAGTTAATATTACATTTACATAATATTAAAATATTAAGTTACTACCATATAAAAAGATTTAAATACAGGATTGCTTCATAACGAGAGTGTCTTTTTGAAATCTTTATATATATATATATATATATATATATATATATATATATATATATATATAATTTTTTTAATATAAGCTTGCAGAGATAGGAGTTTGATTGTAAAGATTTTCCAGTGCGAACAAGCTAAATCCTAAAACTTTTGCAATGCTAGGTCCTTTTTATTGAAAATGGACCTTTCACCTATAAGCATCCATTTTGTGGGCTGGCCTTATATTAGTGAGAAGCATTAGTAGTTTAATTAATTCAAGCTTCATGAAAAGTAAACAGGGCCTCTTATGTTACTGGTTCTTTGCAATTTGATTGGCTCTTTAGATGATCTGCCCACAAGATTGGTGCTTCCAAGGTGTGTAGGTTACTGGCTGACAGGTCCACTTTAATGCTACAAAATCTGACTGCCCCTTATGTTAGATATTGATAAAAAAAAAATTGTAAAAGCTTAAATAGCTACATATACATGTTGAATTTGCTTCTGTCACAATTTATATGTACAAACATGACCAAAAGTTTTGAGAATGGCACAAGTGTTGGTTTTCACAAAGTTTGTTGCTTCAGTGTTTTTAGACCTTTTGCTATGGTCTACTGAAGTAAAAGTGTAGTCATAATTGTCAAAGGCTTTTATTGACAATTACATTAAGTTTATGCAAAGAGTCAATATTTGCAATGTTGACCTTTCTTTTGAAGACCTCTGCAATTCGCTCTGGCATGCTGTCAATCAACTTCTGGGCCACATACTGACTGATGGCCGCCCATTCTTGTCTAATCAATGCTTGGAGAATTTGTAGGTTTTTGTTTGTCCACTCGCCTCTTGAGGATTGACCACAAGTTCTCAATTGGATTAAGGTCTGGGGAGTTTCCTGGCCATGGACCCAAATTTTTGATGTTTTGATCCCTGAGCCACTTTGTTATCAGTTTTGCTTTATGGCAAGGTGCTCCATTATGCTGGAAAAGGCATTGTTCGTCATCAAACTGTTCTTGGATGGTTGGGAAAAGTTGCTCTTGGAGGATGTTTTGGTACCATTCTTTATTCATGCCTTTGGTCTTAGGCTAAATTGTGAGTGAGCCCACTCCCTTGGCTGAGAAGCAACCCCACACATGAATGATCTCAGGATGCTTTACTATTGGCATGATACAGGACTGATGGTAGCGCTCACCTTTCCCTCTCCGGTCAAGCAGCGTTTTTCCAGATGCCCCAAAGAATCTGAAAGGGGATTCATCAGAGAAAACTACTTTATCCCAGTCCTCAGCAGTCCAATCCTTGTTCCTTTTGCAGAATATCAGTATGTCCCTGATGTTTTTCCTGGAGAGAAGTGGCTTCTTTGCTGGCCTTCTTAACACCAGGCCATACTCCAAAAGTCTTTGCCTCACTGTGCGTGCCAATGCACTCACACCTGTCTGCTGCTATTCTTGAGCAAGATCTGCACTGGTGGTGCCCTTTCTTGCAGCTAAATGAACTTTAAGAGACTGTCCTGGCGCTTGCTAGATGTTCTTTGGCACCCTGAAGCCTCCTTCACAACTATTGAACCTATCTCCTTGAAGTTCTTGATGATCCAATAGATGGTTAATTTAGGTGCAATCTTACTAGCAGCAATATCCTTGCCTGTGTGCAAAGCAATGATGACTGCATGTGTTTCCTTGCAGTTAACCATAGTCAACAGAGGAAGAACAATGATTTCAAGCACCACCCTCCTTTTAAAGCTTCCAGTCTGTTATTCTAACTCAATCAGCATGGCAGAGTGATCTCCAGCCTTGTCCTCATCAACACTCTCACCGGTGTTAATGAGAGAATCACTGACCTGATGTCAGCTGGTCCTTTTGTGGCAGGGCTGAAATGCAGTGGAAATGTTGTTTTTGGGATAAAATTCATTGTCATGGCAAAGAGGGACTTTGAAATGAATTGCAATTCATCTGATCACTCTTCATGACATTCTGGAGTATATGCAAATTGACATCATAAAAACTGAGGCAGCAGACTTTGTGAAAAAAATATTTGTGTAATTCTCAAAACTTTTGACCATGACTGTACTTGAAGTATAACTCTGTATTGTAAAATACTGGGAAGGTCATTTATGATGTGCATTCAAATTGCAGCGCAAAAGACCTTGGCTTTATACTTGTGTGCTTAGATGGTCTGTCCTACTCTTCACCCTCAAAACACACCTCCACCAAATAAAAGTGCACTAAGCTGTGCAAAAGTGTTAACATCATGTCAAAAGTCTAACCTCGTATTACTTTACAAACAACGTATATATATATTTATCTATTGCAAACAATGTAGGAATAACATCATACATGAATGTAATAAAATATACAAAACAATGAGTTGTCCATGTTTTTAATTTTAACAATTGTAATCTAATAACAGTTTAAGAAAACAAAAAAGAGCAAAATACATTATTTATCTATAGAATGGTGTGGTAGGGATGGCAATGAAGGTACTCTACAGATGAGGTAGTGGGTAAGATAGTCAGTATCAAATACACAACCTATGTGCTTTGGCAGAAATCTAAGTACACATCAGGGCACACAGTGCTACCAAAGAGGATTTTACACTGCAACACGCCTGTTGTAAGCTTCATAAATGAGGCCCAGTGTATATTCTGTGTAATTTTCCATAAACCTGAACAAAAAATGCAGAATACAAACAAAATAATGTATTTTCATTAATCACTTTGCCTCCAACTGAATGTATTGGGGCTCATACAGAATTGTGCATGTAGTGGTCAAATTGGAAATTTAGAAGTAGCGGTATAAAAAATTTAATTAGAATGTAAGTGAATGGACTTTGATAGATTTACAAATAAGGCATGTACTTTTTACCCCATGTCTCCCTAGAATGTCTGCCCTAGCACACATTAAGACTGTCTGTTCAGTATGTGTGTTTTCATTCCCATAGCATGTCTGTGCTCACCCCCACCATGCGTTTGGATATCAGCCTTAAGATTGGTAATATATGAGACTGTGTTACATTATCTATTACACTGTAGGTGATGTATTCATGCTAGTCCTAAGGCTTCCTATTGTTTACTTATGCCAAAAGAGTAGGTCTATGTGTATTTTAGCTCTACAGAAACAATATATGAATAATTATATTATCAAGTAGACCAGACTATTGTTTAACGGAAGCTACCTCTGTTTACCTAAACCACAGGAGATCTAGCTAAGGGTAGTGCCCCCCCTCCCCTGTTCCAAAATCTAGTCAGACAAGTGTTATGTTTAAAGCACAAATGGAGTGACTATGACAATTATGTGTTATTGTTTTCCCTTAATATTCAGGTATGACAATGTATATTGTATGTAACCTTGTAATGTAATCTCAACATGTGCTTTGCTAGACGACATGAGCTGAACCTATGCAACTGTCATTTGAAACTAGCTAGACTTGGGATAGATAAAGATCTTGGAGGAATTTGAAGCCCCAAAGTTGTAAACCACCACACAAGCAGAGCAGAGGTGAGAGATTCTCTGAGGTGCCCAAACATATATCTTAGTGATAGATAATTTACTTTGGAAAGCTCTGTGACATTTTGGGAATCAATCTGACTTAATTGAAAATGTAATTCCTAAGGTGGGGGGTGAAGAGCCTGTAAGAAGGGTTTATAATAGTGTTTTCTCACACACACCAACCCTTAACTAGTAAGTAGTAGCTCTAGTTTTATTTCCTATTTTATTTTCAGAAACTTACTTGTGCAACTCATTGTATGTCTTGTCATTATCTTTTTGTAATTTTGTAACTGAGCCTTGGAAACATTTTTTCAGATAAAAATACATTTAATCTAGCATATTCTCCATGATTCTTTGTGAATTTACGAAGTCCAGGGAGGCTCGTGTTACGTGTGTATGTGATTTAAGTGTGAAACTTTATAAGTGGTTTTGGTGAACGTAAGGACACCATAATAAATCCTTTGTGGTGGCAGAAAAAGTGTATTCATTGCTAACAGTTGGCCGTGACGCCAGTCACGGGCAACTGTTCAGATTGCTATATCTGGGAAAGGCTGGGCGTTCCTGACAGTGAGTAACCAACATTACATTATAGATTATAACTATTCTGCCCTGCTATTTACATTGCTATTTAACCACATGTTACATAAATAATGACTACAACAGTTGTATATAAAAACATGAATAGCGAAATACACATGTCATGGGAATGACAATACCTTAATGTGCAAATGACATATGCAATTTAAATAGCCAATGACAATATAAACCTGAGCGGAAACCAAGTCAGAAAACAGAGATCTGTGAACATATATCTGTGCAATAGTGCACTAATGGCAAAAGGATGATACGATCCAATAGGGGGATCAAGGGCAGTCCTTATGATAAGAAATGTCCAGCGTGCTTGGTAATGTCCCAGTAAAGGTGATGTCCAAATATATTGGAGGTAAATACTTCCGCTTAAAGATAGTCCCGGCTGTTCGCAAGAGTGTCCGGTTCGCCCAAGTGTAATACAGATGATAAGCGGAGATTCCTAGCGGTGAATGTTGAAATACCTGTTAAGGGAGGTCAGCAGAGTTGTAGTGATCTGTTATACCAAGCCAGGTGGCGGCGTGCACGCCAACTGTGGAGCGCACGCTTCCTGGATTTCCAAACCGGATGTGCACAAACCAGAAGTGGTGGGTGATTAACAGGTATTTCAACATTCACCGCTAGGAATCTCCGCTTATCATCTCTACTACACTTGGATGGAACCGGACACTCTCGCGAACAGCCGGGACTATCTTCAAGTGCAAGTATTTAACTCCAATATATTTGGACATCACCTTTACTGGGACATTTCCAAGCACGCTGGACATTTCTTATTATAAGGACTGCCCTTGATCCCCCTATTGTATCGTATCATCCTTTTGCCATTAGTGCACTATTGCACAGATATATGTTCACAGATCTCTGTTTTCTGACTTGTTTTCCGCTCAGGTTTATATTGTCATTGGCTATTTATATTGCATATGTCATTTGCACATTAAGGTATTGTCATTCCCATGACATGTGTATTTCGCTATTCATGTTTTTATATACTACTGTTGTTAATCCATCAAGTATCAATTCTCGATAAAGTTTTTTAATCTTCATACATCAGTACATTTTCATTATTTAGGTTCAAGCGCAGAATATTCTATATCTATACGTATGCTCTCAGGTTGGACTTTCCTGATATTCCGCAGCTGAACTTAACTTTTTCCGTTGTGCGCTCTCCCCTCTCTATACCAACCACATGTTACAGGCTAAAAATTAGAAACTGTAAGATTGTGCTTTTAGCTTCATCTGTAGGCAAACTAGATAATATTTAGTAGTGTATTCAAAAGTCAGACAGCGTGGCTTTCTGTGTCTGATTTAGGCACCTTAATTAGGAAATGTGTATTCCATTCCTATGCCTTAATATCCTAAGACACAGCAGACAGCCAAACACACCCCTATAGCCTGAGGCTATTCTGTGGGTATAAGAGAAAACATGGAGTGTCAGGAAAAAAGAGCAAAGACCAGGCTAAAATAGGAAGTAATGGTCCGTACAGCTGAGGGAAGATGGAGATTGGGAGAAGGGCTGCAAGGACCCTTGCTCCTCTTCCTTTGGATAAGTTGCCCCAGGTCTTGTGAATCTGTGTGTTCACCAAAAGCGAGGTGACAGTGAAGCAGGACCCCTGCCTTGCTGGCAGTCACTAAGACTTCACAATCCCAGGAATGATGCTATGGAGTGTAGAAGGATCTGGTAACAAAGTGTAAGCCTATAGTTGGATTTCCCACTCAATAGGCTGTTCAGCTTTGGTAGACACCGTTCCCTCACACACCCCCACTTGCGTGGTAAGGAAATGCATATCTTATGCAAAACAATTAAGATATGTCCAACTCTAAATGAGCCCCACTACCTTTATTAAAATATGTCTGTTAAGAAATTAGACATTAGTACAAAAGCCTTACATCTAATTAATAAATGGCTTTTTAATTTTTATATATTCTACCACATAGGTTCAGGCAGCCGTTTCACAAATCCATGCCTGGACAAGACCATTTTTAGAACCTAAATGGAAAAAAAAGTTCTATTAGAATTCACATGGGAAATCACTGTAATTTCGCAAAGCTATCTGACAGTGAACTAGGCATTTTGGGTAAATGCCCACACTCATGCCCCTTTACTACACTGGTCAGTTAACTATGTAGCAAAAACAAAATAAAATAATGCTGCCCTGGACGTATGTTTAGTTTACCTTTATAGTAAATATAGCCCAGGAATTAATTTGGTTCTAAAAACACATTACAAGGTTGTTGCATCTAATAGTTTCAGAGGTAATATCAAGCATTTGATGCAATCTGTATGATGCAGTTTGAGTTTGTCAAACATGAATCATTTTCATTAGTGTGGGCAAATGGAATGCAGCTCTCAGAAATCACTGTGTATAGACAGAAAAAGATTGTTTAGAACATTCTTATGAACAATACCATGGCCTTTATCTTTTATTTGTACATGGACTATTGTCAGCAGAATGTCAGCACTTTAGTAATGTCATGTATTCAATCCGGGCTCAGCAGGGCTGATTCAAACACAGCATTCAAAATTAGTTACATTAAATGGCAATTACACCCTGCACAGTAATAAATATAACAGCAAAAAGCACTGTGTGTTGGTATGTAGTAAATGGTTCTTTTATTGCATCAATAAACATCAGTAGCCTATATTACATTCCGACATTAATGGTGCAATAAATATTTTTCTGTCAGAGGGCTTGCCTACCTATTCTCTACCTATCACAAGTCAGAGCTAGCCATATGCTCTGAAAGACAATTAAGCATTTAATGGATACAGGCATGGATGTACGTAGTTTGTATTCATGCCAAGTAGATGCAAACAGGCTTGGAAATGGCATATAACATTGGTAAAGTGTAAAGTCAACTCTCTGACACTCAAATGTATTTTTCGGCACCACTCTGCCCTCTTACTGTCTGCTTACTCTGCAGTTAGAAGGTTCCAAATAATTTAAAGTGGCACTACCAATTACACAACACAGTGCAGACAACTATTTTTTGGAAATCTTGCCAACCGACATAATTGATCATCATTAATGGCATTTTATATAAGTCTACTTATTTTGTACAGTTTTCCTGTTACCACTCCATTTTAAGCAGTCTGAGAAATAATTTGTATTAATGAAATGAAAAACAAACTGTCTCTTCTGAAAAGCAGATTGATGGGGGATCAACAATCTTGAATCACCTGTATACTAACACTTACTACACCTGGAGCAAATGCTTTTTTTGAGCTGGTCAAATCTTGAGCTACGTCCAAATGAACATATGCACATAAATAAAAAGTTTACATTCTCTGAGTTGAGATGAGCAGTTTGGATTCGAGAAATCCAACATATCTGAATTTTGGGGTACAGAGACAAACTGAGTAATGTGGTTGGGTCAGGTTAAAAATATTTCCATGTACAAGAAGTGGATTATTTTTGTCATGGGTATGAGGTGGTACCACTGGTAGCCGCCTTACTTGGACACAATCATCATTATCCTCCTCTTCACTATCTTGTTCAAGTACAGTACATACATCATTTTAAGAGCCACAATTATCCCCTTTATACTGCTGCACATTAGCAAGTTCCAAAATAGCATCCTACATTTCACCATCATCATTAATACTCATCCTCAGATTTTCATATGATTTAGAAATTTGCTGCCCTCTAATCACAGAGTCAGAATATCACATATAACAGTCATGAACACCCATAAACTCTACTACGGATTCTGTGAATGCCCAATTTGTTCTTCACCTCATTGTTCTTTTCTTGCACTGATGTGGCTGATTTGGAGGTGACAGATCTACACGTAGAGCGAGAAGGATGGGAGTTAAAGAAGATGTATGATCATGTTTGGCACTCTATATTTCAATGGGCATTCTAGTACATGTAACAGGACCACTACTAGCAAAAAAGTGGACATAGTCTGAGTCTTTTCTTGCATGTGATGTATGGAATGTAAGCTATTTGCATTTTTTTAGACAAATCACCACATTCATCAATAACTTATCTCTTAATACTTTGTTAAATAATTTGTTAAAGTCAAATTATTAAAATTGTATGAAAGATCAATCTGAACCTATGTAATTTATGATTATGTTGTGTAGGATGTGATTGCAATTAAACACACACATTTTTGCATAGTTGCTATTATATAGCACACTGGTACATCCTATATCTGATTTATTAATATTATTGTTTCAGTGTGTATAAAATCAGACTTTATATAACATTATTATTATACTAAATACATTTATGTAACTCTTCTTATAGTGGAAACCTGAAAAGAAATACTTGTTTAACCAGAATCTTGTGGTTGGCTGGGGGAATGAGCAGTTGGTCACATACACAGTTACCATGGAGAAATACCCAAGCCTCAAAAACAAAGAGCTAAAAAGCTGACCTATTGTCAACTGTGTTATTCTAATGTCCCTGGCTTTTGACTTATAGGAAAGTGACCAGTGTAACTGAAACTCCCGTTATACAATCGACCCCACCCCCCCACTGCATCATCTTGTGCATAATTAACTCAGCTCTGCTTACTTTTATTTGCGAAATAAACCTTTTGTGCTTTGGAACCACAACCTGATTGGACATCCACTTATTTACCTTACTTTCATGTAATAAGGAGGGACTGTTACCATGGCAATGTAGACAAAGCTCCACCATATCACTCAAATTAATACCATTGGTTCATTATAGAAAATGTTTTGTTTTATTTGGGTGGTGCTGTCAAACACAACGCCCTGTCTTTTGGCCGCTTATTAGTACAGATGTGATACTGCCTCTCATACAACTGCCTTCATTGTCAAACATTTGGATTTTAAAATCAAGAAATATTTTTTTGGGGGGGGGTGTACTACTCATAGTCAAACACAGGCAAGCTAATCTCTGTTTCGCTGGATTCACTAAGAAGCATACTGGTGTCAATCTGTTGGAAAAGCTCCAGAATGTCATAGCAAAATAACTTACCCCGCTAGGACTCTTTCTAGGATTCCTCATTGCCATTACTGTAGTGAACATAGCGGGTACATTTTAACATGTACCATGCTTAGCACTCTTTAAAAATGAAAGGTCAATGCCGACGATGCTGTCTGTGGTCAGTAAAATTTCTGGGCATTTTCGACATACAGTGACCGCATGTAGATCATTATAGCAGCTACTATAAAATTGTACTGCCATACCACCAACTGAAGCAAGAGGCTATGCGGTTAACAGCTAGACAATCATTTGGTCGACATTCAGAAAGTCAACATTAGGTCGACAACTCAAGTGTCAACAGTATTTTCACATTAGGTTGACAATTCAAATGTCGACAGTATCATTAGGTCGACAATTCACATGGTCGACAGTATTATTAACTTGACATTTCAAATGCAGACATTATTTTATGGTTAGGGATAGGGTTAGGGATTTTATTGTCAACTTAAAAATACTGTCTACATTTGAATTGTCAACCTAGTAATAATGTTTACATTCAAATTGTCGACCTAATAATGTGTCTACATTTTAATTGTCAACATAATATTGTTGACTTTTCAAACCTGTCTATATTATAGTGTCAACCAAAGGTGAGCTAATCAGACCAAGGTTACCGTATTCTAGAGTAGATGGCTGCACTTCAGACAGACCAGCCAAGGATATCAAACCAGACATTTCTTTTGATTTGACTAGCTACAGCTAGTTTTATTATTCAGTCATAAAAATAAACAAACAGAAGCAAAATCCTGCCTGTCTGGCACTAACTGAACATTCAGGAACAACCTCTCTCAAGTGTGGGACCTTGTGTCCCAGACATATACAACAATACAACACTTATTAGTCACTGTTTGCAGTGTCAGGAGGCATCCAACCTCCTCCCCAGACTGTGAGCCTAGCAGCTTTTTATCAGCACATTCGGGTGCAACTCCTGATTAGTCTGCTGTGAGACTGGGAGATCAGAAGACCCAGACTGGGCCTTATGCATGGAACCCACCCTTATCTCTCCATACATAACCCCCAAGAAACACTTACCAGTTTTTCCTACAGCTGAGAAACACACTTTGGAAAGCTTTCCCCATGTACATAAACAATTTCCCTGGGGTTTTAATGTACACAAGGCAGAAAGCAGTTGTGAAGAGATCATTACAAAATAGATTGTAAATGAATGTTAATGCAATAAATAGTAAAGTAGCAACAAAAACAACTAAAAATCACACAATTTTGCCTATTTTTCAACATTTTTAATTAAATCCAGATCCAAAACCAAAACACGTGAAAATTTGTGCCCAAAACCAAAACACAGAGATGGTTTTAAAACCAAAAAACGGAGTCTGCACACATCTCTAGTTCTGAATACATATGTGTCTAAGTCTATATGAGCCTTTTAGTGTACAATATACAGTACTGTGCAAACGTTTTAGGCAGGTATGAAAAAAATGCTGCAAAGTAAGAATGCTTTCAGAAATAGAAGTGTTAATCGTTTATTTTTATTAATTGACAACATGCAAACTGTATGCACAGAAGAGAAATCTAAATCAGATCAATATTTGGCGTGACCACTATTTGCCTTCAAAACAGCATCAATGCATCAATTCTTCTAGGCATACTTGCACACAGTTTTTGAAGGAACTCGGCAGGATAGTTGTTCCAAACATCTTGGAGAAGTAACCACAGATCTTCTGTGGATGTAGGGTTGATCAAATCTTTCTGTATCTTCATGTAATCCCAGACAGACTCGATGATGTTGAAATCATTTATGTTTGGGATCGTTGTCCTGCTGCTGAATAAAGTTGGAGCCAATCAGACGCCTCCCTGATGGTATTGCATAATGGATAAGTACCTGCTTGTATTTCTCAGCATTGAGGACACCATTAATCCTAACCAAATCCCCAACTCCATTTGCTGAAATGCAACCCCAAACTTACAAGGAACCTCCACCATGCTTCCCTGTTGCCTGCAGACACTAATTATTGTAGCGCTCTCCAGTCCTTTGGTGTACAAAGCAAGCTAATGTGTTCCATGACTACACACTCAGTTAGATCACCACCCTCATCATCATGCAAAACAATAAGAACTGAGAAATTCATCAGATCAGTTTATGTTTCTTTTTCAAATCCTTCAGTATCCAGTGCTTGCGTTTGTTGGAAAGTATCTGGGGATTGTCCAAGTGTATATATGGTAGCTCGAAAGTTAGAATTCATCTGACAATCTGATTGCAACTTATCTAGTAATTTAGTGTAAATCAAAAAATAGATGTCAGATAAGATTTTGTAATAAAATTGTCTAGTTTATTGATGTTCAGAAGAAACAGGCAAAGCAAGATGGCATTAGATATAGTTTTAAAAATGATACTCACTCTAAGAAATAGAAATGGATATAGTAACAATTTCAGCAGACAATGAAAAGATCTAGACACAAGAGCTTATACTCTAATACACACTGAATTTGTCTCTTTCGTAAAATACATAATTTCTTTAACTATTCTTTCACCCACTTTGACATTTTGTAATTTTCAAGCATAAATCTATTTTCATGTCTATTGTGCTCTGTAAAAACAATTCTTTTGTATATCAATTGGCATATTTGTTAAAAAGCTAAAAGCAGAAAATGGGAAACAAATTCTGATGCACCTGAAAGGGTGTTAATGCTTGTGCATTGCCAAGAAACGCTTACATAAACTCTTCTGCCATTAGAACAGCAGCAAATGGAAATAAATTAGAGAAGAAAATGTAAGGGTGTTAACCTCATGACACTGCTAATGAAAGTAAGGATACAATGCAACAAACTGTCTCCCAGACAGTGAGCAAAACTATTTACACACAAAAAGATACTTTGATGGGAATGATGTAGATGATTTTTGAAAAAGAGAATTGAGAACCACTAGGATGGTGGAAGCATAACTGAGTTACCCTATAGTATTTCTACCTGATTAAGGTCAGCTGAGATATTGCAACAGAAAAATTGACCAATGGCCAGAACTATAAAAATTTCTAATTTAAATTGAAATTATTGTCTAAACAAGTGTTAGTGTTGCTTGTGGAATGGCAACCAAAGAAAATATATCAACAATGGATTAACCATAAATTCCAAATTGTTGAGGGCTCAAAATTGTGGCAGGAAGAGATAAGAAAATATAAGAGAATAAAAAACATGAAATAAATATGTAGTAAGGTTTTTTTAAAAAAAATTCCAACAATTTTATTGAAGACGTTCGGAAATGTACAATTGACAATAATATTTCAACTGTTGTTAACCATTTTCAAATTCAATAAACATACATGTAAAAATAAGTTATTAAATGTTTTATAGGCGCGTCAGGAGGAACATGGATATATTTAGTCCATCATATTCCAGCAATGAAACTTTTGCATAATAAAATGTCATCAAATCAAAAATTGTAAAATCACTATATCAAAGGGTATATAAATAACTCTGTTCTCCACATTTTACATACATGAAGGTAACAAAATGAAAGACCTGAGGTGCGGAGAGGCCAAAAAAAGGGAGTGTAAATTAGAGATGAGCGGGCTCGGATATCTGAAATCCGAGCCCACCCGAACGTTGCCGATCCGAGCCGGATCCGAGACAGATACGGGTATTCCCGCCAATTGCAAAACTGAAACCGAGGCTCTGAGTCATAATCCCGCTGTCGGATCTCACGATACTCGGATCCTATAAATTCCCCGCTAGTCGCCGCCATCTTCACTCGGTATTGATCAGGGTAGAGGGAGGTTGTGTTAGGTGGTCCTCTGTCCTGCTATATCTCGTGCTGTGCTGTGCTGTGCTGTTCAGTTCTGTGCTGTGCTGTTCAATTCTGTGCTGTGCTGTGCTGTGTCCTGTTCAGTCCAGTGGTGCTGTGTCCTGTGCTCTGTCCTTCTGAGTTCAGTGGTGCTGCTGGGTCCTGTGCTGTGTCCTGTTCAGTCCAGTGGTGCTGTGTCCTGTGCTCTGTCCTTCTAAGGGCATTGTTATTTCCCCATTATTCCAAAATTATAAAAAATTTCAAAAAAAGTTCTAAAATTTTTTACAAAAAAAGTAATTATAAAAAAAAAATATCCCAAAACAATCCTGCAGTATAAGTCCATTGGTACTGCTATATTACAAAGTTCACTGATTCAGCAGTATAAGTCCAGTGGTACTGCTATATTACAAAGTTCACTGATTCAGCAGTATAAGTCAAGTGGTACTGATATATTACAAAGTTCACTGATTCTGCAGTATAAGTCCAGTGGTACTGCTATTACAAAGTTCACTGATTCAGCAGTATAAGTCAAGTGGTACTGATATATTACAAAGTTCACTGATTCAGCAGTATAAGTCCAGTGGTACTGATATATTACAAAGTTCACTGATTCTGCAGTATAAGTCCATTGGTACTGCTATATTACAAAGTTCACTGACTCTGCAGTATAAGTCCAGTGGTACTGCTATATTACAAAGTTCACTGATTCAGCAGTATAAGTCCAGTGGTACTGCAATATTACAAAGTTCACTGATTCTGCAGTATAAGTCCAGTGGTACTGCTATTACAAAGTTCACTGATTCAGCAGTATAAGTCAAGTGGTACTGCTATATTACAAAGTTCACTGATTCAGCAGTATAAGTCAAGTGGTACTGCTATATTACAAAGTTCACTGATTCTGCAGTATAAGTCCAGTGGTACTGCTATATTACAAAGTTCACTGATTCAGCAGTATAAGTCCAGTGGTACTGATATATTACAAAGTTCACTGATTCTGCAGTATAAGTCCAGTGGTACTGCTATTACAAATGTAATGTGCGTATTGTCGCTAACCAATAACGATTGTCGAACCTCGATTTGTGTTTCCAACGCACAAAGATTTATTCGCAATAAGTGGAAAAAAATATGCTCAAGCGAAGTAATAGTAAATACAGCCGTTACTTAACGCAGGCGCTCTGGATCCAGTGCAGTCATTCAATCCTGAAGTCTGGGGACAAGAAGTCTGCACTCTGGATCACAAGCTGCTGCTTATATACACAATCAAGTACAGTAATACAATGAAGATGGTATGGCTTGCATCTATTGGTCCGGGTCTCAGGAATGTCCAAGGGGTCGTCAATCATTGGCTGGTTCATCCTAAGGAATCCAAAGGAGGGGGTCATCTCTGCAGGGGGTATGCTCTGCTCTTCCCGCCAGAATTCCTTAGTCTTAAGTAGTTCATAATTCCCTATCATTCATAACTTGCGTATGCACTCTGCGATTCCCTCGCAGAGCGCACCAAACAGTAGGATATGTAACAAGGTTCATTATGATACCACTCATGATGTTATTCCTTTAACCCGTTCTGTGTATTTCACTAATATGCATGTAACTCTGATATAACATATAAATACTACTATATTTCGACATAACTGACTATGTGTTGCAACTACCAATAATGTGTACTATTTTATAAGTATGCGTGTTTGTGCAAATGTATGGTAAAAGACCAATTACTGTTGCTGCCACGTGTAGTGGATGCGTACGCCCTTTCACGCCGTAGCGTGCCCTTGTACGTCGATGCGTACCGTACGCATCTTTTCAAACAAAGACAACCAAGTTTGCTAGACTTTAATTGAAATGACTTTATCCAATTTGCTGACTTCGACAGTTCCACCCTTTGATAGTGTAATAAACTATCACCCCATCACCGTTTCAAGTTCAGGATTATACAATACTTCTTCACAGACCATGATCTCGGTATCTGGTACCACCCTTTCAGTCTCTTTCCCATGAGACCGTTTTCCACACTTCAACACAGTAGGAACACATTTGACAACTAAACCAATTGCTAAGATGACACCCAGTATAAGGAGAAGGAGCTTACCTACACTAGCAACCATTTCCTGTACCCACTCCCCCAGACCGGAGAACCATTTTGCTGGGTTCAACCATGAGAACCAACCCGCCACCTTTTCCCCGACCTCATATAACGAAGAATTATGGCTCTTTCGAAATTCCCATTTCAGCTGCAAAATTTCATCCATCTTCCGGTCTATAACCTCTTTAGGGTCTTCCGTATTATTAGTAATGTACGTGCAACATTTGACACCGAACTGGGTGGCCAGTGTCACACAGTACCCACCAGTAATAGAGGTGAGATAATTTAGTACCAGTCTATGTTGCACCAACTCCTTCTTGTACGCTTGTAGCTCCCTTCCAGTATACCTGAAAGTGTCATCATACATCTCGGTGATATTATCTATTAATTTAGCTAGGTCTTGGATATATTTAAAGTTTAATGTTCCCCGAGCGGTCCTGGTGAGATCTAGAGCAACCATAACTTGGAAACCAGCAGTTTCACTAATCAATTTTGTAGCTATGGGTTCCTCACCAGGAATCATATTTCTCTTGCCACGGTGTTCATACTGTGTGTGTATGTATGGTGGTGATGTAGTCTTGTGAATATCTACCATTTCTTCATGAGTAATAGTCATGATTTCAGGAACCAGTTTAGCTAAGAAACACAAGCCCTTGGAACTCGGAGTCACCCAGGAATAAGCTTTCCTCCCACAAACAAAATACACATCATCAGGGAGAACATAAGGAACAGTATGCCCATGAATTATGTCACACAGAGTTTTGATAAAACTACCCATGCCTAGTGTCTCCATCTGCTCTAGACACGTGTCGGCATTAATGATATTTTCACATTTATCTGTAGAGACTTTTCCAATAGATACCTTCTTATGTTTGGTTATACGCCCTAACTTGTGACTTCCATCAGCATTCCTGCCTAGTAGTGACCTTGTGGGTCTCTCTCTAAAATGAGTGTGGCGAGCCATTGTCTGATCTGATAGGTCAGCCTCCCAATTCTCCAGGCGCTTTGCATGAGATATGTTTAGGCACAGCAACGATCTGCCTATGGAGTATTGTCGAAGCGTCAGACTAGGGGACCTAGTGTTATTGTACCTCCCTTCTATGGGCCTCCCACCCCTTAATTCGAGTACTTCGGATATGTTTAGCGGGAATGGCACTAGTCCTATGTTATGCTGCCCTTGAGGCACGTGAGAGCACACCCAACACTCAGTTTGGTTTAGCACCTTACCCACCAGGGAGTGATAATCCTCCAATGGATGCCCGCCTATATTCAGAGTACTGGGGGACTGGCATCGTTGGATGCATCTCTCGTCAACTAGGGAGTTGCAGAACTTGCAAATACAATACTCATCAGACAATAGCCCCTCACACTGCCTCCGAGTTCCTGAGCTAGCAGACCTTTTCATAACCCCTGGACCAAGTTTGATAATGGGCTGCTCAGGATATCCTATTAACTTTTCTTCGGCCTCTATTTCATCCGTATCACTCCCAGAACTCTCCTCCGTCCTCCATCCTCCTTCACAAAAATAGAATGTCCTAGACAAAGTAAAAACAAGGAAAATCCTGGAACAAAAGAAAAACAAAAACCGCCACTCCATCGCTGGAAAGATAGTTCTGAGGCAACGTCTCTGGTTCAGGTGTCTCAACTGCAGGCTTTAGGTCTCTCGGAACAGGCTCACAAGTGACAGCTCTATGTCGTCGGTCTGAGTCTTGTCTTGCACTTTCTCCGGATTATGGACTCTCCTGCAGTGGGTGGAATGGACCCAAGTGTCTCTCTCTGCAACCTTCAGTGATGTAGTACTGGTCAGCAGCACTTGGTACGGGCCTTCCCAACGGTCTGTTAAACAACCTGAACGTAAGAAATTGCGGATCATAACATAGTCTCCAGGTTCAACATCATGACAGTTCGTCTCTGGCATACCAGGTGACAGCATTTTTAGTTTTTGTTGTTGTTGTTTCAGCTGTCTACTCATTCTTATAAGATATTGTACAGTCACTTCATTATTACACTTTAAGTCGTCTTGTGGACTCACGATCAAATGAGGTTGTCGTCCGAACAGTATCTCAAAGGGGGACAGATTAAGAGGAGGTCTAGGAGTGGTTCGAATGCTGTGGAGGACCAACGGCAAAGCTTTAGGCCATGCCAACCCAGTTTCAGCCATTATCTTACCTAGTTTGTTCTTGATAGTACCGTTTACTCTCTCCACCTTACCACTGGCTTGTGGTCGGTAAGGGGTGTGAAGTCTGCTACTGATTCCCATGAGTTTACACATATTTTGGAAGACATCACCAGTAAAATGGGTACCCCTATCACTTTCAATGATTCTAGGGATACCGAACCTACACACAAAGTCTTGTACAATTTTCTTTGCAGTGAACACAGCAGTATTAGTGGCTGCCGGATATGCTTCTACCCAACCGGAAAACACATCAATACACACTAACACATACTTTAGATTCCTGCACGGTGGTAGTTGGATATAGTCAATTTGTATTACCTGAAAAGGTCCGTCTGTAGGAGGGATGTGGGATGGCTCAGTTGGAATAGTTTTCCCAACATTTTTCCTCAAACAAGTAAGACATGACATTGCTTTCTTACCAGCTTGAGAGGAAAATCCGGGAGCACACCAGTATGCTCTCACCAGTTTGCACATACCTTCTTTACCCAGGTGAGTCAGGCCGTGTGCTGCTTCAGCCAGGCTTGGATAGTATGTTCGGGGAGCTACAGGCTTACCTTGTCCATCCCTCCAGAGTCCTGAGGACTCTTGACCACATCCCTTCGCCTTCCAGACCGCCTTCTCCTGCAGGGAACACAAATCTTGCATTTCAATTAATTTCTGCGTGTCTAATGTCTGAAAAACCATCATAGTCTCGGTCGATACAGTCATAGGTTGCCCTGCTGCCCATTTAGCAGCTTCGTCTGCCCTGTTGTTGCCCAATGACACTGGGTCTTCTTCAAAGGTATGGGCTTTGCACTTTATGACGGCTACTGTTCTGGGTAACTGTATCGCTGTCAGAAGTCCTTTTATGTGTTGTGAGTGTGCCACTGGTGTACCTGCTGCTGTCGTAAAGTTTCTAAGACGCCAAAGGGCCCCAAAATCATGCACTACCCCGAAGGCGTACCTAGAGTCAGTATATATGTTGGCTGATTTACCCTCTGCCAATTCACACGCTCTCCTTAGTGCTACTAGTTCCGCCACCTGGGCTGAGTGAGGTGGACCAAGGGGTTCAGCTTCTACCACATCCTGATCGTCTACAACAGCGTAACCAGTACATAGCTCTCCTGTCTCTGTCTGTCTATGGCAACTTCCGTCTGTATTTTCTAAGGGGGTGTCACATATGTCGGGCCTTGCAGTAAAGGTCTGATTCAGGTGTTCCATACAGTCATGCGTGTCAGTATTCTTGCCTAACTCATCATCAACCAGGGTCTCCTCACCTCCCACCCTTTGTGTCTCTTGAGACACATACGGAAGGTATGTAGCTGGATTTAGGGTGCTACATCGTTTGATGGTGATGTTTGAGGGTGCCATCAGGGCTAGTTCCCACTTTGTGAATCTAGCTGAAGAAACATGTCTGGTTTGGGCTGAATTTAACAGAGCTGATACAGCATGGGGTGTATAGATGGTTGAATTATGTCCTAATACTACATCCTCGCTCTTACTTACTAGAAGGGCCGTTGCTGCTACACTTCTGAGACATGTTGGGAGTGACCTTGCCACATTGTCTAATTGTGCACTGTAGTACGCTACCGGTCTGCTTGCGTCACCATGTTTCTGTGTGAGGACACCTGCTGCACAGCCATCAGCTTCTGTACAAAATAGCTCAAAAGGCTTTTCATAATCAGGTATTCCCAATGCAGGTGCTCTTGTCAGACTATCTTTAAGATTAAAGAACGCTTGCTCCGACTCTTCTGTGTGTATGACACGTTCTGGTTTTGAGGAAGAGACTAGCTCCTGCAATGGTAATGCCAGAATAGAAAAACCTGGGATCCAGGACCTACAGTATCCACACATCCCCAAGAAAGTACGAATCTGCTTCTGGCTCTGCGGCAGGGTCATGTGTTGTATGGCCTCAATTCTGTCGGTTGTCAGGTGTCTTAGCCCCTTAGTGAGGCAGTGTCCTAAGTATTTGACCTTAGTCTGACATGGCTGTAATTTATCCTTTGCCACCTTGTGCCCTGTTTGTGAAAGATGAAGCAACAACAATTTAGTATCATGTAAACATGACATAAAAGAATCAGAGCACAACAACAAATCGTCCACATATTGAATTAGAACAGACCCATTGTGGGGTTGAAAGGATTGCAAACAGTCATGTAAGGCTTGGGAGAAAATACTGGGGCTGTCAATGAACCCCTGGGGTAGTCTGGTCCATGTGTATTGCACTCCCCTGTAGGAGAATGCAAAAAGGTATTGGCAGTCAGGGTGAAGAGGGACTGAAAAGAAAGCAGAACATAGATCAATGACAGTAAAATGACTGGCAGACGGTGGAATCTGCATGAGGATGACAGCTGGATTCGGCACTACGGGGAATTGGCTCTCAACAACTTTGTTAATTCCCCTTAAGTCCTGGACTAATCTATAGCCCCTCCCCCCACTCTTCTTCACAGGGAAAATGGGACTATTTGCTGTACTGGCTGTACGAATTAAAATCCCTTGTTGTAACAGCCTCTCAATAACAGGATATACCCCTAGTTCCACCTCCGGTTTTAATGGATACTGTGGGATTTTTGGAGCTATCCTACCACTTTTTAGATTGACCATGACAGGGGCTACGTTTGCCATCAGTCCAGTGTCCTGTCCATCTCTGGTCCATAGGGAACCTGGTATTTCCAGCAACATCCCCTTTACTTGAGATGGACTTTGTTCTATAACAGGAGAGTGTAACATTAACCTTGGAGGGGTGTCCAATATGTCCTGTACCTCATGTGCAACCTTCTCGGGTATATCTAGGAACACACCATCTGAAGTACAGTATATGACACATCCCATTTTACATAACAAGTCTCTCCCTAGCAAGTTAGTAGGAGCCGCTGCAGCCAAGAGAAACGAATGCTTAGTATGCAGAGGCCCGATAGTAACTTCGGCGGGTTTAGTTAGAGGATAATGTAACACTTTTCCCGTCACCCCCATAGCTGGAATAGTTTTGCTGGTCACCTGTAGATTGAAAGGAGAGGTTATCACAGATCGGGCCGCCCCTGTATCTACAAGAAAAGTTTGTTTCCTGCCAGCTATGTCAACTATCATTGTTGGTTCTTCACTCTGACTCTCAGTTAACCTCACTGGCTGTAGACTACAGGTATGACCTGACCCCTAGCGCTGACTATTGATTTCCCGCGCAGCATTTGCTGCCGTAATATGCGCGGGTAGATGTGAGTCTTCTAGTCTATGTGAATCCTTTCTTGGAGGATATCTATGTGACCCACCCCTATGTGTATTGAGTCTTTCTTTATTACAATCTCTCCTGTAATGTCCTTCCTCGTTACAGTTGAAACACCTGATCACTTTAGGTTTCCTGTTATATGGGTTGTATGCTGGTGGTCGTGTATGCACCCCTTCTAGAGCCTGTATACTTACCGTCATTAACCTATCACTTTTCTCTTCCCTTTTTCTAAAAAGGTTCTTGTCATGCTCCACAGCAGACTCCCTAAGGAAGTCTACCGTGACGCCTCTCCAATTAGGTAATGTGGTTTGTACTCTCGTCTTTAAATTTTCCCTAAGGCCATCCATCAGTACCCCTACAGCTACCTCTCTGTGATGTGGGTCCTCACTTATGTTGGATATCCCAGTAAATCGTGCAATCGCTGTTATAGCTCTAGCAAAGTAATCTGAGGCAGTTTCACTATCCTTTTGTTTAATGGTGAAAATCTTACTCCAATTTACTACTACTGGAAAACAGATGGCTAAGTGTTTGACAATTTGTTCTATATTCCGTTGGTTAATCTCATCAGTCAGGGTGTCATCTTCCTCCAACAAACAATCTCCAATAAATTTTTGTATGTTAGTATTGGGAGGAAGACACGCCCTCAACACTACCCGCCAATCCTTACTGGTTGGTTCATGAGCATTCCCTAAGTCTTTAACAAATTTCTGACATTTAGCTAACTCTTTTCTAGGATCTGGGAATTCAGTCATAATGGAACGTAATTCTGATCTAGTCCAGGGACAATGCATTGTAACATTTCTTAAAGGAACTACACCATCCTTATCCGGTTTCCCATTGGGAACTGATATTGTGCGGACCGGGAACACACCCTCTGGTACACTAACTTCAGGGGACGCTACAGGATTTACAGGCCCTAGATTTAGAACACTTTCACTCCTAGTGATCACGCTACTCTCACCTATCTCAGCCATTTTCTCATACTTGCGCTGAGCCTCTAGTACATTAACAGCATGGGCAATGGCCGAAATCACAGTGGGTTCATCTTCGTTTTCAGATACACTTGATTGAAACTGATTTAAAACAGGGTACAACTTAGTAATTTTTCTATTTTCAGTTTTAACAACGGCTGTACTTACCCCTCCCGTCACATAAGGTGGCGGGGGCGCGCTTGCGCTGAGTTCGCCACGCTTCTCAATGGTTACATCCGCCTTGCGCGCGCTTTTCGCCACGCCTATTTCCGGTTTGCATTCGCTGCTCTGCCACGTGTTACCTTCCATTTGCCACAATTTTAAACAATCATTATGTCTATTTCTCTTTTTCGTTGACTTGATCAACCATATTCTATCTTTTACAGTATTCAGTACCTCTGCATTAAAACTCCCTATTGTTGGGAAAGGCCTATCACAAGCTTTGGTCATCCCGACCCACGTGTCACAATACACAGTTGCATATGCACCATACTTCTTACACATGAGAAACCTCGCTGAACCAATAGGGCCTTCCTTAGGCAGTACACTGACCATCTCTAGCGTATGCTTAGCACCCATGTTGAACAATATACCTTCTACCCCGGAACACAGACACACCGCAATGCTCAGTTCCTTCCGGCCAAATGTGAAATACAGACACACCGCAATGCTCTGTTCTTTCCACCTAATAATTTCAACTCTGTTGCTATACTCACCGCTAGAGATCTATAATCCTCGGTGAACGTATTTCCTTTAGCCGCGCTCACTCGCTTTTCCCTAATACAGAAATATCACTGTGGGCCCCAAGGGCTATCAGCTCCTCGATACCCTGGCTAAACCACAAAATCTGCTGAGTTTATTATCGCTGGGAGCGCAAAGTCGATACAATCAACCTGCCTTTCCAGTATAATTCCTCCTAGCTGCTTCACCAATTCGCACTAAAGGTGCGACTGGATCGCACTGCCTACCAATACTAATTATTAGCAAACCTTGCGATCTATTGGTAGCGCTTTGCGAAAACCCAGTTTTCGCATTCGGTATACCTGCCCTGTATACCGTCCTTCAGTTGGGCAATCCGCCTCGTCAGACAGCAACTGAGCACCTCAACAATAAAACAGTGTATCTACGTTACAACATCACACACTATACACCTTTTCTGCGCAGAAAATCAAAAGTTCCCAACAATAGTAATAATGTCTCAGAGGCTTTCACAAGTAATTATACTATGCATGTATAATAACTATCAAAACGATTGTTTAACCACGTGGCAAGTTTACCGGAAGTTCGCGTACGCACAGCAGGAAGTACACATACGCTAAACAATGCAATACAGTTAAAACGCACAATGACAGAAAAAAGAAACAGTTTTCTCTTTTGTCCCTAGGTTCTAGTTAGCGTGCCCTAGATAATGCAAAACGGACATTCGGTTTCACAACACAGAGTAAAATTCAGGTTTTGAACACAATGCGTTCTTACCCGTTTATGACGCGTCTCCACCCTTTGTTGAGGAACCGAAATCCGTTGGTCTTGCGTATCATCGGCAACGAAACCTCCAAAGCTCACGAGCCCCCAAATTGTAATGTGCGTATTGTCGCTAACCAATAACGATTGTCGAACCTCGATTTGTGTTTCCAACGCACAAAGATTTATTCGCAATAAGTGGAAAAAAATATGCTCAAGCGAAGTAATAGTAAATACAGCCGTTACTTAACGCAGGCGCTCTGGATCCAGTGCAGTCATTCAATCCTGAAGTCTGGGGACAAGAAGTCTGCACTCTGGATCACAAGCTGCTGCTTATATACACAATCAAGTACAGTAATACAATGAAGATGGTATGGCTTGCATCTATTGGTCCGGGTCTCAGGAATGTCCAAGGGGTCGTCAATCATTGGCTGGTTCATCCTAAGGAATCCAAAGGAGGGGGTCATCTCTGCAGGGGGTATGCTCTGCTCTTCCCGCCAGAATTCCTTAGTCTTAAGTAGTTCATAATTCCCTATCATTCATAACTTGCGTATGCACTCTGCGATTCCCTCGCAGAGCGCACCAAACAGTAGGATATGTAACAAGGTTCATTATGATACCACTCATGATGTTATTCCTTTAACCCGTTCTGTGTATTTCACTAATATGCATGTAACTCTGATATAACATATAAATACTACTATATTTCGACATAACTGACTATGTGTTGCAACTACCAATAATGTGTACTATTTTATAAGTATGCGTGTTTGTGCAAATGTATGGTAAAAGACCAATTACTGTTGCTGCCACGTGTAGTGGATGCGTACGCCCTTTCACGCCGTAGCGTGCCCTTGTACGTCGATGCGTACCGTACGCATCTTTTCAAACAAAGACAACCAAGTTTGCTAGACTTTAATTGAAATGACTTTATCCAATTTGCTGACTTCGACACAAAGTTCACTGATTCAGCAGTATAAGTCAAGTGGTACTGCTATATTACAAAATTCACTGATTCAGCAGTATAAGTCAAGTGGTACTGCTATATTACAAAGTTCACTGATTCTGCAGTATAAGTCCAGTGGGACTGCTATATTACAAAGTTCACTGATTCAGCAGTATAAGTCCAGTGGTACTCTCCTGTGCCGCATATAATTTTTAAAGGCTTTGCCGAGTGTGTGTGGCTTAGGGGTACGCTCTCTTGTGCTACATATAATGGAAAACAAAAATTTGGAGGATAAAGTAGGGAAAGATCAAGACCCACTTCCTCCTAATGCTGAAGCTGCTGCCACTAGTCATGACATAGACAATGAAATGCCATCAACGTCGTCTGGCAAGCCCGATGCCCAATCTCCTAGTACAGGGCATGTAAAATCCAAAAAGCCCAAGTTCTCAAAAAGTAGCAAAAAGAGAAACTTAAAATCATCTGAGGAGAAACGTAAAGTTGGCAATATGCCATTTACGACACGTAGTGGCAAGGAACGGCTTAGGCCCTGGCCCGTGTTCATGACTAGTGGTCCAGCTTCACCCAAGGATCTAAGCCCTCCTCCTTCCCCCCCTACAAAATAATTAAGAGATTTATGCTGTCAGCAACAACAACAAAACAGCAAAGAACTCTGCCTTCTAAACAGATGACATCAAAAATCCCCAAGGCAAGTCCAAGGGTGTTGGTGGTTGTGAAGCCTGACCTTTCCATCACTGTACGGGAAGAGGTGACTCCATCCAGCATTTGCAGCACACCCTCTGCATATGTTGGAAGGATCACCCACAGTGTAGATCCAGATTTGGATAATCAAGGTGTCAATGTTGTACACCGGGAGGAGGCTATTGATGTAGCTGGCGCTGTGGAGGAACTTGATGATGAGGATGGTGATGTTGTTATTGTAAATGAGGCACCAGGGGGGGAAACAGCTGATGTCCATGGGATGAGAAAGCCCATCATTATGCCTGGTCAGAAGACCAAAAAATGCACCTCTTCGGTCTGGAGTTATTTTTATCCAAATCCGGACAACCAATGTATAGCCATATGTAGCTTATGTAAAGCTCAAATAAGCAGGGGTAAGGATCTTGCCCACCTAGGGACATCCTCCCTTATACGTCACCTGAATAACCTTCATAGTTCAGTGGTTAGTTCAGGAACTGGGCCTAGGACCGTCATCAGTACAGGGACACCTAAATCCCTTGGTCCTGTTGGATACACACCACCAACACCCTCCTCGTCAACTTCCTCCACGATCTCCATCAGATTTAGAACTGCAGGCCATGTCACCAGCCAGACTGAGTCCTCTTCTATACGGGATTCATCCGAGGAATCCTGCAGCGGTACACCTACTACTGCCACTGCTGCTGTTAGTCGCTCATCTTCCTAGAGGGGAAGTCGTAAGACCGCTACGTCTTTCAAAAAACAATTGACCGTCCAACAGTCATTTGCCATGACCACAAAATACGATAGTAGTCACCCTATTGCAAAGCGTATAACTGCGGCTGTAACTGCTATGTTGGTGTTAGACGTGCGCCCGGTGTCCGCCATCAGTGGAGTGGGATTTAGAGGGTTGATGGAGGTATTGTGTCCCCGGTACCAAATCCCGTCGAGATTCCACTTCACTAGGCAGGCGATACCAAAGATGTACAGAGAAGTACGAGCAAGTGTCCTCAGTGCTCTTAAAAATGCGGTTGTACCCACTGTCCACTTAACAACGGACATGTGGACAAGTGGTTCTGGGCAAACGAAGGACTATATGACTGTGACAGCCGACTGGGAAGATGCATCCCCTTCCGCAGCAACAGCAGCAGCTGCATCAGTAGCAGCATCTACACAACGTCTGCTCGTGCCAAGGCAAGCAACATTGTGTATTACAGGCTTTAATAAGAGGCACAACGCTGACAACCTATTAGAGAAAATGAGGGAAATTATTTCGCAGTGGCTTACCCCACTTAGACTGTCCTGGGGATTTGTGGTGTCAGACAACGCCAGTAACATTGTGCGGGCATTGCATATGGGCAATTTCCAGCACGTCCCATGTTTTGCCCACACCGTTAATTTGGTGGTGCAGCATTACCTCAAGAGTGACAGGGGTGTGCAGGAGATGCTTGCGGTGGCCCGCAAAATTGCTGGACACTTTCAGCATTCTGCCAGTGCCTACCGCAGGCTCGAGGCACATCAAAAAAGCATGAACCTGCCCTGCCATCACCTCAAACAAGAGGTTGTGACGCGCTGGAACTCCACCCTCTATATGCTGCAGAGGATGGAGGAGCAGCAAAAGGCCATTCAGGCCTACACCGCCACCTACGACATAGGCAAAGGAGTGGGGATGAGCCTGAGTCAAGCGCAGTGGAGACTGATTTCTGTGTTGTGCAAGGTTCTCCAGCTGTTTGAACTTGCCACACGAGAAGTCAGTTCCGACACTGCCAGCTTGAGTCAGGTGATTCCCCTGATCAGGCTGTTGCAGAAGCAGCTGGAGAAAGTGAGGGAGGAGCTGGTAAACCATTGCAATTCCACCAAGCATGTAGCTCTTGTGGATGAAGCCCTTCGTACGCTTTGCCAGGATCCGCGGGTGGTCACTATTTTAAAGGCAGAGGAATACATTCTGGCCACCGTTCTTGATCCTCGGTTTATGTTTTGTCTCTGTTTCCGGCGGACACAAGTCTGCAGCGGTGCAAAGACCTGCTGGTCAGGAGATTGTCCTCTGAAGAGGACCGTGACATGCCAACAGCTCCACTCTCATTTTCTTCCACATCTGTGGCTGCGAGGAAAAAGCTCAGTTTTCCTAAAAGAGCCGCTGGCGGGGATGCTGATAACATCTGGGCCGTACTGAAGGACCTGCCAACCATTGCAGACATGTCTACTGTTGCTGCATTGGATGCTGTCACAATAGAAAAAATGGTGGAGGATTATTTTGCAGACACCATCCAAATAGACATGTCAGACAGTCCATATTGTTACTGGCAGGAAAAAAAAGGCAGTTTGGAAGCCCCTGTACAAACTGGCTCTATTTTACCTAAGTTGTTCCCCCTCCAGTGTGTACTCGGAAAGAGTTTTTAGTGCAGCGGGGAACCTGGTCAGTGAGCGGCGAAGGAGGTTGCTTCCTCAGAACGTTGAAAAAATGATGTTCATAAAAATGAATTATCAATTCCTCAATCAAGTACAGCACTGCCCTCCAGATAGTACAGAGGGACCTGTGGTTGTGGAGTCCAGCGGGGACGAATTGATAATGTGTGAGGAGGAGGAAGTACACACTGTAGGGGGAGAGGAATCAGAGGTTGAGGATGAGGACGACATCTTGCCTCAGTGGAGCCTGTTTATTTTGTACAGGGAGAGATGAATATCTTTTTTGTTGTGGGGGCCGAAACAAACCAATCATTTCAGGCACAGTTGTTTGGTAGGCCCTGTCGCTGAAATGATTGGTTTGTTATAGTGTGCATGTCCTATTTCAACAACATAAGGGTGGGTGGGAGGGCCCAAGGACAATTCCATCTTGCAACTCTTTTATTGCCATTATGTGACCATTCAACAGTCGTTTGCCATGAGCACAAAGTAAAACAAAATTAAAACAAATTCAACAAATTAAACCAAAAGTAAAATGCCCTGTCATAATCAAAAACAAGAGGTATTGACGTGCTTGAACTACTGTAGTGTTTATAAGTTAGAAACACTACACTTGAAAGCTTGAGCCTTTAATAGAAAAAGTCACTCTTCATTGCACGAATATTTGCAACAGTGACAATTTTTGGGGTTAACAAAGTCAACAAATAACACTTCGACCCTGTCTGTCTTTCACATACTTGATGGGATCTCAATGATGAATGCTCTGTACCATGGTCGTCTAAAACAAGAGGTATTGACGTGCTTGAACTACTGTGGTGTTTATATGTTAGAAACACTACACTTGAAAGCTTGAGCCTTTAATAGAAAAAGTCACTCTTCATTGCACAAATATTTGCAACAGCGACAATTTTGGGGTTAACAAAGTCAACAAATAACACTTCGACCCTGTCTGTCTTTCACATACTTGATGGGATCTCAATGATGAATGCTCTGTACCATGGTCGTCTAAAACAAGAGTTATTGACGTGCTATAACTACTGTAGTTTTTATAAATTATAAACACTACACTTGAAAGTTGGAGCAGGTATTGTGGCCCTGGTACCAAATTGGGTACCGGGGCCACTCCACTATGCAGTCCAGATAGAGGCGTATCAGATATTAAACAACGTTGACTGTTGCTGCCAAACCATAAATGAATGAAAATGACCTGTCATCGTCAAAAACAAGAGGTATTGACACGCTCGAACTACACCCTGTATATGCTGCAGAGGATGTAGGAGCAGGCAGCTGTGCAGTGGAATTCAGACCATTTGAAGGCGGAGGTATTGTGGCCCCGGTACCAAATTGTGTACCGGGACCACTGCACTATGCAGTCCAGAAAGCTACCTTGGTGAAACGTTTTGGACTAATAACTATATTGTGAGGTGTTCAGAATACACTGTAAATTTAACACTTTTTATGTTTTTTTCAAAAAAAATCCGAATCCAAAACCTTAAATCTGAACCAAAACCTTTCGTCAAGTGTTTTGCGAAACAAATCCGAACCCAAAACCTCAAGCAAATCCGAATCCAAAACACAAAACACGAGACACCAAAAGTGGCCAGTGCACATCCCTAGTGTAAATCTACACATTCTCCTATAACTCAATTCATCATCATCATCATCATTTATTTATATAGCGCCACTAATTCCGCAGCGCTGTACAGAGAACTCATTCACATCAGTCCCTGCCCCATTGGAGCTTACAGTCTAAATTCCCTAATATAGAGACACACACTCACACACAAACACAGACAGACAGAGAGGGAGAGACTAGGGTCAATTTTGATAGCACCCAATTAACCTACTAGTATATATTTTTGGAGTGTGGGAGGAAACCGGAGCACCTGGAGGAAACCCATGCAAACACAGGGAGAACATACAAACTCCACACAGATAAGGCCATGGTCGGGAATTGAACTCATGACCCCAATGCTGTGAGGCAGAAGTGCTAACCACTAGGCCACTGTGCTGCCCCATAATTGGAGGGTCCTGAAGAAACTTTCTTGTTTTGTACCAAAGTGTTTGGTGAAAACATTCTCTAAGCTGTATCCACCGTGGACTAGGCAGTATGTTGATATAGCTCTCCCAAGTTTAAAAAACTTACGTGTTAGTGTGCCCTTGTGTAGTGACGCCTCCAACCAGTCCATTCATAGGATAAAAAACATTTTTTCCCTGAACATATCTAGTGTAGGGGGGTGTTCTATACCCACATATGAAGAATAGTTTTACAGGCTGCAGCAGAGATTGCCATCAGCATTTTTTCCCCTCCTGCAGTAGTCCGCGTGCCAGGTGGGAGTACGCCCAACACTGCCCACTCAGGATTGAGCATCAGGTAATTCACCAGCTCTGTCGTTGCAAATCTTCATATGTGGGTCCAAAAGGCCTTAATCACAGGGCAGGCTCATAAACAGTGGTATAGATCAGCTTGGGATTCGGCACATTTAGGGCATCTAGAATTATCAGAAAGACCAATTGTGTGCCTGCGATATGGTGATAGGTATCCTCTACGGAATATTTATAGGAACATTTAAGTGTATGTGAAGGCCGAGGAAAAGTTGAATCGAGGAAGCTAATGTCTTCAACAATAACTTCTCATCCAATAGAGGAAAGTAGGTCAGCCACCTACTCAAACCTGAATTGACTTTAGTATGGTCTAGGATAGTCGTCAGGAAGGTATAATTAGAGGATATTGCTCGTTGCTTGGGGTGAGTAGCTAATAACAGAGTATCAAGAGGGTTGTCCCAGTCAACTGCGGTAAAGATGGAGATTACTTCACTGGTATAATGTTGGACTTAAATAAAGGAAAGGTCTTAAAAGGGGAATAATTCCTGTGCTTTATTATAACGGTATGGTTTTTTGTCGGTCTTGTCTAACAATTGGCCCACTGTCCGCAGTCCATTCCTCCCGCATCGGGTAAAGTGGTGGGTCGCCATGCCATTTTGGAATTCAGGGTTCTTAGGAAAGGTAAGTGAATGGATTTATAGCGGCGGTTTCCAAAGTGTGCGCCGCGGCTCCCAGGGGTGCCGCGGCACTGTCACTGGGGTGCCGCGAGCCAGCTATAGGAAAAAACAAAGAGCACATAAACTGACCAATCCGCGCGGCGCCGGGACCCAGCAGACTCCTCTCTCCCGCAGCTGTCACTGAATATCGACGTCAGTGTTAGCTGCAGGAGAGAGGAGTCTGCTGGGTCCTGCTGCCGCGCGGATTGGTAAGTTTATGTGCTCTTTGTTTTTTCCTATAGCTGGCTCACGGCAGAGGAGTAAGAGGGAGCATGACAGCGGGCAGACAGAGGGGCAGACAGCGACAGACGGAGGGGCAATGGTGGGTGACAGCGGGGCAGACAGAGGGGCAGACAGCGGGGCAGACAGCGGGCAGACAGAGGGGCAAAGGAGGGTGACAGCGGGGCAGACAGAGGGGCAAAGGAGGGTGACAGCGGGGCAGAGGAGTGTGACAGCGGGGCAGACAGAGGGGCAGAGGAGTGTGACAGAGGGACAGACAGAGGGGCAGAGGAGTGTGACAGAGGGGCAGAGGAGTGTGACAGAGGGGCAGACAGAGGGGCATAGGAGTGTGACAGCGGGGCAGAGGAGTGTGACAGAGGGGCAGAGGAGTGTGACAGAGGTGCAGACAGAGGGGCAGAGAAGTGTGACAGCGGGGCAGAGGAGTGTGACAGAGGGGCAGAGGAGTGTGACAGCGGGGCAGAGGAGTGTGACAGAGGGGCAGAGGAGTGTGACAGAGGGGCAGACAGAGGGACAGACGAGTGTGACAGCGGGGCAGACAGCGGGCAGACAGAGGGGCAGAGGAGTGTGACAGAGGGGCAGACAGTGGGCAGACAGAGGGAGGCAGTGGAGGGAGACACAGCCTGAGAGGGGCAGTGGAGGGGGACACAGCGTGAGAGGGGCAGTGGAGGCGGACACAGCGTGAGAGGGGCAGAGGAGGGGGACAGCGTGAGAGAGGGCAGAGGAGGGGGACAGCATGAGAGAGGGCAGAGGGGGGGACAGCGTGAGAGAGGACAGAGGAGGGGACAGCGTGACAGAGGGCAGAGGAGGGGACAGCGTAAGAGAGGGCAGAGGAGGGGACAGTGTAACAGAGTGCAGAGGAGGGTGGGACATCGTGAGAGAGGGCAGAGGAGGGGGGGACATCGTGAGAGAGGGCAAAGGGGGGGGACAGCGTGACAAGAGAGCAGAGGAGGGGGGACAGCATGACAGAGGGGGCAGTGTGTCTGGATGCAGAAGGGGCAGTGTGTCTGGATGCAGAGGGGGCAGTGTGTCTGGATGCAGAGGGGGCAGAGTGTCTGGATGCAGAGGGGGCAGAGTGTCTGGATGCAGAGGGGGCAGAGTACCTGAGGGCAGAGTGTCTGGATGCAGAGGGGGCATTTTTGCATACAACTAAATAAGTATTTCTGTCCTGACATAAATACTTATTACATTTTTTTGACCCAACTACTTCTAAAACAGGACTGCTCAATAATTATTTTGGAAGGGTGCCTTGAAAAAATTTGGAGACTCTAAGGGTGCCGCGAACTGCAAAAGTTTGGGAACCACTGATTTATAGGGATTTTCAAGGACATAGGAAGGTAATTCTTGATCATGTAGGTAAAGAAAAGCTCTGATATGAACTTCCGGTATAAATTGTTTCTCTACTTTTAGGTTGGTGTAAGTACTCTGATTCATTAGCCAGTCTCTCAGGTAGCGCAGTTGAGCCGCATGACTATAGTTTACTATATCAGGAAAATTTATGCCTCCGTTTGTTTTGGGTTGCTGGAGTTTAATAAGACTTATTCGGGGACGCTTCTATTTCCATATGAATGATCGGAATAAGTAATTAATTTGTCTTTGAATAAATAATTTGCTCGTCTTTCTGTGCCCGCAAGAGTGGCAATGTTTGCAGAGGATACAACAGCCTAGGAAATATTATCATTTTCAAGAGGTTAACCCTACCCAGGTAAGAGATGTTAAGTTTCTCCCATCCTGATAGTTCCTTTTGCATGTCAGCTATGGCCTTACCAATATTAAGATTGTAGAGAGTGGCCATGTTCTCTGGAAGCCGGACCCACAAGTACGGTATTTAGTGACTAGCCCATTGCAACAAAAGGGCTTGAGCTCACCTAGATTTTACTGGACCCTTTCCCATCAAGATCGCTGTCGATTTGTCAAGATTCACCTCAAAGCCGGACACTTAACCAAATCTCTCAATTTTTTTCATTAGGGGGTCCATACACGTTTCTGGGTTCGAAATATGGAGCAGAATATCATCTGCAAATGCTGTGATTTTGGTGCACTCTGTTCCAGTATATATATACTCTTCAGCTGAGGCCACTGTTGAATGGCTCTTAGCATTGGATCTAATGATAGGTTGAAAAGTAGGGGTGACATCAGGCTTCCCTGTCGAGTGCCCCTCGTCATCACCAATGGATCACCTATTAGTGTTTTGATTATTAAAGAGGTTGATGGGGCGTCATAAAAATAATTGATCAGTGCTGTAAAGTCTGCTCCAAATTCTCTGACATCCAGTACTGCTGACAAAAAGGCCTTTTGAGCATCTAGACTAATAAGTGCATTGGATGTGTTGGGGACCTTACCGAATGGCGTCCAAGAACAAAACCTAATTGATGTGAGGTTAACAGGGAAGGCAGAATAGTTTGGAGTCGTTTGGCCATAATGCGGAAAAGGATTTTAAAATCCAAATTCAGTAATGTAATTGGGCGATAGGAAGACAGCAACATAGGATCCTTGTTTGGCTTTGGAATAAGACTGGTGTATGCCTGGTTAAAAGATTTGTAGTGGGGCGATGACAGTGGATAGTTCGGTAAAGCTCCAACAAGGTTGGAACCAATTCTACTTTCAAGAGTTTATTATATTCCCCGAATATCCATCAGGGCCAGGGGATTTGTGGAGTTTCAATTCTGAAATAATATCTGAGATCTCTTCCGAGGAGATATCAATATTCAATAAATCCTGCTGACTGGAGGAGAGTTTGGGTAAGTTGGCTTCTTGTAATAAGTTGTTCAAAAGTGAGTTGTTCGGTGGGGTGGCTGTATACAGTATCTGATATTTAAGAAAAGCGTCAACTATATCTTTAGATTTGGTTAGAGTTACCTGAGAGTCTGTTGTTTGAATTGCTATTATGTGGCTTCTCAGTCTAAAAAGTTTAGACATGTTTGCAAGAAGTCCGCCAGCTCTATTACCCCATAATATTAATTTTTTTGTGTAATCTATCTTGGAGCTTGAGCTAACAAGAAGTTTCCTAGTATAAGTTTTGCTTGTTTATAGATGTAATGTCTAATATAGTGAAAGTAGGATTAGAGAGATAAGCATTTTATTGGGTTCTCATAGTTTTTGTTGAGGATTGATAGGTTTTAATGATTTCCCCTTTTCAATTAGCCAGATATGTTATTATATTCCCCTGTATTCCCCCCGTATCACCCCTTTGGAAGTTTCTCAAAACAGCACCGGATTATCAAAGTGGTCTATGTTATTGTCTAGATAGTCCATCCTGTGGTGTTTGAGGTGTTGTTTAAAGTTGTCTGATGTGTGTAGTTAGCATGGAAATTGCCATGTGAAATTTTTGTTGACCCTCCAATAGTAAGGTTTTAATTTAATTAAGACAATTAGTGATCCTTCAGCGGACGCTTGAAGCTAAGAGTAGGAGAGGCAAGGATGACAACAGGTACAGTCGTGACAGCATCCTTCACATCTCTCCATCGGTAGTGCTCGTTCATGCTCTGTTCTTCTATACCATTCTAAATTTATGAAAATGAAACGAGTGACAAAGTTTGCTGTAAACCTTTAAAAAAGCAAAGTGGAGTTGAGTTTTTAAAACAGGGAATGAAAGGGGTAAAGGAAGTAGGATTTTAAATTAAGGATGAGTTTATTTTTACCTACAGCATATTAGCCTGGAGTGTAAGGGGGCCCTATGAGCATACTAGCCTATGGTGGCCTGAACCCTTTGTTATGTCCGTATTGTCGCTACCACTAAATAGTGTCCAATGTGATTAATGTGGTTCCAAAGAACAAAAGAGATTTAATAGCAAAATTAAGCAGGACACAAAAATGATACAAAATTCAACCGATACATACGCTGCACAGCCCTGGATCCAGGAACAGTCCGTCAATCCTGATGTCTGTTGGCAAAGAGAGACCGTACCTGAATCAGAGGCTGCTTATATGCTGTTAAGTTTAGAAAAAACACTGATGATGTCACAAAATATACACAGATAACACTAAGAGAGTTCTTCATTGGTCCAGGGTTTATAAAGTTCCAGTAGACTGCAGGTCATAGGTCAGTACATTTGATCTTCTCCCAAAGGAGGGGGCAACTCACTCCAACTGCCTACGTGTCATCCCGATGAAGAACCGGTTTAAACTGACCCATAAGAAGAGTGCTTTTGAATATTAATCTCATATTGCTCATAACTAACGACCGCTAGATGCGATCGCTACTCTGTTGAAACCGAGTTACCGCTGGTGAAATATGGATTTATATGAGACCAAACTCTATATATTTTGGAGGATCTGAACCATAAATACCTTTAATTAATTTATTAAATAATCGAGTGTGAAATGGAACTTTGAGAAAATGTGTACTATTTACAAGTGTAAAGTGTGAATGTAAGTGTGTGGGTTATTAATCCGTGCGATTGCGTCATTACACGTGGCGTACTGATTGCAATCGCACGGTGAACCAATATTAATTAATTTAGCCGACTTCATCCAATTATTTGATTTCCACACCTTAATTGTCTGTCTGTTTTTGGCTACAGCGATGCCATTGATTGTTATTTACATGATGGATCATTTTTATATTTTCCTGACACTGTATATGACAACTCTGTCAGTGTTGCTACTCCAATACACAAATTGCAACACATTAGCTTCCACTAACCTTCCATATTGAAAGTTGCAGATATTTGTCTGGCCTATCTCTCTGTTGTTCCCAGTCTATTTTCTAGTGAGTTTTCCAGATCTGTACTACAAAAATTGTACCTTAATTTTCCTTTTTTAATCCAATAAAAAGTTGCATATGTATTATAGAAGAAAAAAAATACCTGTACTATAAATTCAGCATATTTCCATTAATTATGGTTAGCTCTAACCAGCCTACTGTTAGTCGGATAGTGGTTCATTATTAATATAACTGTTCATTTTATAAAGTTAACACTTTTATACTGTATGTATAATATATTTTTCATACTTGCCAACTTTTCATCTGTGGCTTCATGGAGATCTCGGGATAGGGTGGGTGTGCGGGGGTGGGGCTTAACAAATTGCATCATTTTGGCCCCACCCCCTAAATGATTGTCACAATTTTGGCCAATTACAGCAGGGGGCGGGGCTAAGGTGACACAATATTTGCGGCATTAAGCATTAAACTTATCTATTGCGGGGGCGAGAACAGGGAGGTTGCCCTGCTCTCCCGGGAGCCCTGGAGGTCTCCCAGAAATACGGGAGTAGGCAACTGTTCGTTAAAGAAAACCAGCTAATGAATCTCTAGAGACTTTTACATTTCTGTCTCCATTACTGAAGTCATGTTGTCTTACCTGTCAGTCGTTGATTAAATCTTGGTTTCCATAAAAATGGCCACCTCCATAGGCATCAATACACGATAGGACACGATTTCTGAACTGTGTCATCTTGCCACAGATGTCGAAGCCAACCACGTCTTGTACTGGCTTAGCATCAGAGAGAATGCCAGACTCTTCAGGGAGTGAGGGAGATCACCCCTATTTCATGGCATCTCCCTGACATTCAGGGAGAGTTGGCAAGTATGATATATTTGTGTTTTGATATATACAGATATGGCATCCTTATACAGGTGAATAAATAATATAGTTTTACTTCTCAAATTACTTTCTCTTGCCTGTTTGGTTTTGAACATTGTGCCTGAGGAAAAGTATATATAGTTTCACTTGCGTCTTCATTATGGTTGAAGCAGGGCTGGACTGGGACTAAAAATCGGCCCTGGCATTTAAAGTACACAAGCCCACCTTAGTTTCAACAGGAAATAAACTGTGCGGCAAAAAGGGCATGACCACATTGTGTTTCGGGTGTGGCCAACATGGGGCATTGACACATACATTATAATAAAACATTACATTTATCACGCCCTCCCAGCCACATCACTCCATCCCTCCGGGCACATTATGACAACCTCAGCCCAGTGTACATATCTATGCTTCCTGTAGAGTGAGCAGGGAAGCTCTTAGTCTCATGAGATTACCAAATCTTGTGAGACTTCGAGCTTCTCGGCTTGCTCTGCAGGCTGTGTCCTATCCAGGGACTGGGAGCAGCTATCCGCTCCCTCCTGCTAACCAGAACTGGATTAACGCTCAGGGGGCCCGGGGCATTTAAGACAGGGGGCCCCTATTATGTAACATGGTTATCATTTTAGACAAATGTTAGACAAATACACATGCAATAATGTGTGCAATACAGTTAGTTGCACACAGCTCTGCCTTCACAAGCAGTACAGTGTGAAGTTGGACATACCTCCTGTCTTTGTAGGCGGACCAACTCTCACTAAACGATACAGTCACCAAAATTCAGGACAGTTGGCAGACAGTCCTACTCTCTCCTACCTGTTTTTGTCACTATCATCACCTGTGGCTGCTGGTGTCTTTAGTTGCTGCATGTCCGGATCCTGTAATGTTGGAGGCCCAATTTGAAAAAAAAATGGGTACATGTAATTTAGAAAACTCCAACCAGCCCTGGTGTTTAATTACTATAACCCATGTTTTATAATTAGGCCTCCCTCCAGCCTCAACATTAATATTCTAGTATTCACATTTAACTTCCCTCCCTCCAAACAACCCCAGCAAAAAATTAAATAGCATTTACATTTAAAAAAATATACCTATTTCCTGCAACCATCACTGCCATTAAATAATTCATATTCACATTTAATAAATAGATGTTATTTTTTTCTCAAACAGCCCCACTTTCAATTAATGTCCCCCAAACAACCCCAGCATTAAATTAAAGGTCCAATCGCCCCTTCCTAAATTGCTAGGCCCCGAAATTAAATTAAAGTGACCCACATCACCCCACAAATATAATAGCACAAAGTAAATAATAAGCCCCCTCCTAAACTCCAGCATTAAATTAACAGCCTATCTCCAACATTATATTAACTCTCTACCCATTTCCTCATCCCTGAGTACGTGCCCCCAATCGATATTAAGCCAACATAGAGCCCACAAATCATATTATGCCACAATAGTGCCCCCAAATCATTGTATATCATACAGTATTGCCCCTAAATCATATTATGCCACAATAGTGCCCCCAAATCATATTATGCCATACAGCAGTGCCCCAAATCATATTATGCCACAATAGTGCCCACAAACCATATTATGCCACAGAGTGAACATATTAACACCACTAAATTATATTTGTATAAACTCTGAGTTTATATAAATATTCATTAGGAATAATTATGGACTATACATCATCCTTTCTCTCCCCCCTCGTGTGGCACACTCTCTCTTCTCCTCCCCCCCCCCTGTGTGGCATCCTCTCTCTTCTCCTCCCACCTCTGTGGCATCCTCTCTCCTCTCCCCACCCTGTGTGGCATCCTCTCTCTTCTCCCCCCCATGTGGCATCCTCAGACAGCAGAACCCTGCGCGTGACACATGTGATCTGGTGGCTGGTTCCTGGGGAGGAACCAGCCACCAGGAAGCCTGTCACTGACAGTGCACGGTGCACACATCGTGCACTGACCGCCCGGGACCGGCCCATATGTCCATCAGCCCTTCTGGCATTTGCCAGAAGCGCCAGATGGCCAGTTCGGCCCTGGGTTGAAGTATTTTGTACAGCATTTATTTTGGTCATCTATCAAATAAAAAGATAAAGAATGAGCACTCTCTGTGTTCCAGACAGAGAGTGCTCTGTCTGGAACACATAAGTTAATACAGACCCTCCTTTTCTCTAAAAAGAATCAGAAGCCATTTGCTGCCTGCATACTAATCTCTAAAAATAAGAGTATAATATCCAGCTTGTTCATTTTATTTCAAAGGGGCAATGTCAGCATGTCAAATGCATGCCTCCAGTTGCCCATACTTAATTTATCAATAAATTTCTTTAATTAAAAAAGGGTGTTAATTGAAGCATCTATTTTGGACAAATGCACATTAGTTAAATTAAAAAGAAGACATTAGGATGAACAGAGCTTTACTTCCTGGTTGCCTAACATCTCCTTGGTGACCAAATTGCAAACACAGCAATCCACTAAATAAAGACTTGCTCCACAAAACATGCTTTGGTTTAACTGCATAGAAACAAAAGTAATCTTCACTGACCCTGAGCAGCGTGAGGAAAATAAACAACTTGTCACATCAAATTCCTTATTAGAAGAAAATATGTCCTTGATCCACATGTACAAAGTACACTTTATTTCATTTCAGTTTTTTGCTCAAATATAAAAATGTTTTTACACAAAATTTGTCAGACTTAGCTCTGAGCTTTCTCAGACAGTCATTGAGGGCCTGATTCATTAAATTACGTAAATGCCGATACTTGTATTTTGCGTCAAATGCACTGCACATACCAAGAAACAAACTATATGCCAGAGAATTCAAGTGTATATCATTCGTCCTCTAGCACAAAGGACAATTAAGACAGTCTACGATTTCACGGGCAGAACATGCAAAGCTCGACCGTACGCATCAGTGTCCGTTTCAAGCTTTGGGCATCTCTAAGGTACGTGTTTTTCAGTCAAATCCTTGCACCAGCTAAAGGTGTGGTGTAAGTGCCAAGTGATAGTGACGACAGTTGCGTATGCATGCTAGAACATGTGTTTGCTATCAAGAGCAACTGTAAAGATGCACTAATAAAAACAGTATGCTGTCACACTAACACAAAATAATGAAGGAAATGGGAAAGTCCTGATTTTATCCAGACTTGCTGAGAACATTGGGAGGAATCTCCCGTTAATGAAGAGGTGTCTTCAGGGGAGGGATGGGCTGCTGGAGGTTAACCTAGCTATTCAGAAGTGTTAGACATGCACTTTTTGGAGGACTCATGGCTGTGTCTCGCCCAGACACTTCAATTGTCTCAGACAAATTCACCCAAAGGCATCTGTCTTTTCAAACACATTTGTCCATCTCAGAGCCGTAACGACGGCGGTGCGGGCGGTGCGAACGCCCAGGGCGCAAGCCCAAGGAGGCGCAGCCGCCCGATACCAGCCTCTGTGCCCAGATGAATCGCGGTTCTACAAGCTCCCCTACAAGCTCCCCTACAAGCAACATTCCCGGCATCAAAAGCAGTGCAGTGGAACGCATATGCGTTCCACCGAAAGCAGGAAGTTCGGCATTTGGAACGCATTTGCGTTCCAAATGCCGAACTTCCTGTCATTGGAACGCACATGCGTTCCACTGCGGAAAGGCAAGAGGCTGAAGAAAAAAATCTCTCCCCCCGCCCCCACCCCCACTGTGTGGACAACCAAGTCATTGTCCAGAATGTCAGTCTGCATACACCTAAGGACATATCAGAAGTACTTAAGATGATTATGGACTTTCTTATGCTTTCTAATGGTTAGTAAAGTGGTTTTAATTGATTTTCATCTGACATTGTGGTACTATCTCTCAGCTCCCTGCTAGGTTTAGATGTTTATAGACAGCTGCAAGAAATAATTATAACCTTATTTCCCTGTCCTCCTCAACTGCTTTTTATTAATGAAGTTCAATAATCATATTTCGAAATCTGGGTATTGCAAAGTATCTGTTAACAAGCACGGTAAGCTCGACCATGAGACTGGCTCCACATGTAAAATATTATGTAAAATAATCCAAATGTATATTACAATTTGTGGGTCATTCGTTATTACTGATAATGGCATTTATAAGGAATGCCCTGCAGGGTGCTACAAATTAAATAAATGGCTGAAAAGCACATGAGAAAATCAATGTATTAAACGTTGCAGGAGACCATACAAGCTAATACATTAAAGTCATCTAAGGGTGGTAAATGCTTTAAATGTTACTATTGCTAGATTAAAATAATTATGACTTAATAATAGATGACATGCCAAATATTATTATTATTATCATGAAAACGGAATTTCTTGACAAATCAATGCAGATTCTGACCCCTTTGCAGAGCTGTAACTAGGCATGTGTGGGCGGTGCCATCGCCAAGGGGCGCAAGCCCAAGGAGGCGCAGCAGCCACCCGCTACCTGGCACTGAATTAGACTGAGACTTTCCCGCAGAATTCTTTAAGTAAAGTGATAGCCACACCCCCACATTAGGTTGGCCACACTCACTTGGCAAATGTCACTCCCATTTAGATGGGGGGCGCCAGTGCCCTGTCTCGCCCAGGGCACTAAAATGTCTAGTTACGGCACTGGTCCATCTCTCTATTTGCCCAGACACATTTGCCTTTTCAGACGTGTTTGTTTGTCCAGACATGCCTGTCTTTTTAGACTGGTCCATCCACCTCCCTGTACATCATAATTACTACTTAATCTACAGGTAAATATTTTTGTGCCCTAGGATTGCAAGAAATGAAACACAGTTAATGAACCATGAATCTATTCATAGAAAAGAAAAGAAAAGAGTAGAAGATGAAGAACCTTAGTGAGGTAGAAAAAAAGCTAGAGAAAGAGTTGAATATGCTGAAGATTGTTCAACTTCAATTCAACTCTGTGGCAGAGTGTGAAAGAATGACATAGGCTTCACCCTCATTTGATCACCTGTCAATAACCCCCCACACTGTAGAAATCATTATGTAACCTAGGATGAGGAAGGTGTGTTCTAATGCCCATATCTCTCCCATCCTGTCTCCAACAAACTATGGGGAACCGTCATGTGAAAGAGGATAGTTCCCTCTTTCAAATGCTATATTGTCTCGCGACCAGCACCTTACATTAGAGAAAATGTTAAGAAATCCAGAGTTGGGGGATTCTAATAACCATCCATACCTTCTTTAAGTGATCATTATCCATTTTTAAAAATGGGCTACTTATTCCTAGTCATTATATGCATTTTATTGAAGACCCTTACAAACTAGCAAAAAAAAAGAAAAAAAGAATTATCATTATCAAGTGCGGATTTTAATATGAAAACCTATGAGTATAATCCTGCTTTTTTGGTGGATTGATTTGAGATTTGCTGAATTCTGTAGTGTATAGAATCATATGGACATGTATAGAACATGTGAGTGGGGGAGAGAGACCTTGGGGTAAGTATATCAAGCTGCGATTATTGCAGCAATTTGAAATCGCTGTAAATCGTTCAAGATCGCCAGCATTTTTAGGCACTAAGTTGCCATATGTATTAACTATCGATTTTTTAATCTCAAGTGAGAGATGACTGTTGATTTCAAGCGAGTTGCAGCGATTTTCCCAAAACAAAAAAAAAGACTCAAATCGCCCATGTTTAGTGTTCAAATCGCGATTTTCAAGCCAATACTCAATTCTGATTGGATGGAAGTTTTAAATAGAAAACTTGAACGATTTGGACCTCACTAACACTATAAAAAGCACTTTTCTTCCTTATTTGAGGAGTTTAAGCAGTATATAGAAAGTATTGGAAAGTGCACGAGAGTGTGGATTGTTTGAATAGGAGAGCTTTGTCGGAATCGAAAGCGAGGAAAAACGTCATCATTGCGTCGTTGGATCTCAGATCTCACGAGTTTTGAAATCTATAAATATACCACCCTTTACGGCGATCTAGCACCATTTGAAAGAGGGACACAGAAGGGGTAGCACAGTCTGTAGAGTAGTTGGGCAGCAACATTGATAGAATTGAAAGAGGAGGGGGTAGCAGTGTTCAACAAAGTCTACAATGACATTCAGGAGAGCTCCATTGCTAATTGTCATTGCTGAAAAATACAAATACTAGTGCTGGCAGGCTTGGTGTAATTCTGCAGTCACATTCTACTGTGTTATATAGGTAACACACTAAGAGGAGAGCTCCATTGCTCCATTGCTAATTCTCGTTGCTGAAAAATATAAATACTAGGCCTGGCAAGCTTTTCTTCTGACTTTGCAGTGAAATTGTACGTGTTATATAGTTTACACACAAAGAGAAGAACTCCATTGTTCCATTGCTAATTGTCATTGATGAAAAATACAAATACTAGGCCTGGCAGGCTTTTTTTCTGACTTTGCAGTTACATTGTACGGTGTTATATAGGTTACACACAAAGAGAAGAGCTCCATTGCTCCATTGCTTATTGTCATTGCTGAAATACAATTACTAGGCCTGGCAGGCTTCTCTTCCGACTTTGCAGTCAAATTGTACGGTGCTATATAGGTTACACAAAGAGAAGAGCTCCATTGCTAATTGTCATTGCTGAATTACAATTACTGGGCCTGGCAGGCTTTTCTTCTGACTTTGCAGTCAAATTGTACGGTATAATATAGGTTACATACAATGAGAACAGCTCCATTGCTCCATTGCTAATTGTCATTGCTGAAATACAAATACTAAGCCTGGCAGGCTTTTCTTCTGATTTTTCAGTCAAATTATATGGTGTTATATAGGTTACACACAAAGAGTAGAGCTCCATTGCTCCATTGCTAATTGTCATTGCTGAAAAATACAAATGCTAGGCCTGGCAAGCTTTTCTTCTGGCTTTGCAGTCAAATTGTACGGTGTTATATAGGTTACACACAAAGAGAAGAGCTCCATTGCTAATTGTCATTGCTGAAATACAAATACTAGGTGGCAGGCTTTTCTTCTGAATTTGCAGTCAAAGTGTATGGTGTTATCAAAATGGATTCACAGCAGTACACAGAAGAGCAGGAGCACCAAGCAGCTGCTGGCACCAGTCATGATGATGATATCCCTCTACATCATCTGGTAAAGCCGATGTAAAAGTGCATAGTGTTTTTAAGTCAGGGAAACAAAAGTGTAAAAAAACACCTTTTATCTTGGTCAAGAAAAAAAGAGCTGTAATACAGGCAAAGTTATGTGCAGAAAAAAATAAAATTGCCAACATGCCATTCTACACACTCAGAGGCAAAGAAAGAATGAGGCCTTCACCTTTCTCTATGAGTGAGAGTTCTGCAACTGTCACTGAGGCATCCTGTTGTAAGGTTGTAAGGTCAGTTGTGACCAAGCAAGAACTTGTCATTCGGACTCCAAAAGGGGTGCCCAAATACTTTTACGTGTAAAAGCTGAGCTGGAAGAAAACAGTAAGGCATTAGAGGAAAATGTATGTTCAGATTCAGAAATGATACAAATCCCTGAGGAGAGTTCATCCACGAGTGCTATGTGTAATCGTGACCATTCTGGTATTGTACCCATAAAGTAGGCCCCTTTAAACATTTCTGCTGATGTATGCCTGAACAGCCCGAGTGTAGCCGGTGATACACCAATTGAGGATGCCACTTTGGAATTGCAACAGGATGAGGGGAATATTTATGTAGCCGACGAGGGCGCTAATGAGGATGTTGATGAGGATGATGTTGTTTGTGTAAGTCCTGCACCGGGGGAAGCAGTTCTGGCACATGATAAGAAGAAGGCCATTGTCATGCCTGGACATAAGACCAAAAAAAACACTTCTTATGTGTGGAATTATTTGTACCCAAATCCTGACAACAGTTGTCTAGCCATTTGTAGCGTATGTAAAGCCACAGTCAGTCGACGTAGGGACCTTAACCATCTAGAAACCTCATCCATGTTACGCGAGCTCATGGCAAGGTTTTGGAAAAATCAGAAACTTATCCTAAAAAAAATAACAACAAGCAGTCCATAATCAGCTAGATCACCTACATCCCGACGCCTGCAATCTACACCCACAACACCGTCCTCGTCAAAGTCCTCAGTAGCGATTGGAGTTAGTCCTGCATCCAAGAAAAACAGAAAAAAGAGAGCTGTGTGTCCGCTAGATTCACAGGTATAACATATGATAACAATGTAATTATCTGTGAAAGATCTTAAATATAAAACATTTATTGTTAACATCAAAGCAGAATAAACACAGTTTCACACGTGACTACTTTGAATGGTTTCAGCTCCTTGCACAACATGGAAAGTATTCTCCACTACGCTAGAGTAAAATACATTCCCCTTCCTTTCCTAATGTCATGGCTTGTGAAGTAAGCATGTATGATTTTCGCTGTTCCTCCATCCTCAGAAGCATATACAGGGTGGAATTCCACCTTGTTACCACCTCTTGCTTCAATTGGTGGCAAGGCAAATTAAATTGTTCTTGGAGCTGCTGCATGAGAGGGCCCAAGGACAATTCCATCTTGCACCACTTTTCCTTTCAGCTACTGCTGTGTGCCAATGTTATCTACATGTGCAATATGCTGTTGCTGTTGTGACACCCATTGATGATGCATATGACTCGGCAGAACATTTTGACATCTGGTCTGCTCTACTGTAAAATAATTGACCAAAATTAGAGACACTTCTGCTGCAAATAGATGTGTATATGTATTACTCAACCCTTCCACTTTGCTGCTGTTTTATCAGCCCAAAGTGTTTGTAATTTGCACTTTACATCAAAGGTACCTACCTATATTTTTATTTTTTGGGGATTGGGGCCGATTCGAAAGTTAGTGATGACCTTGATTTTTGCTGTGAATGTAAATGGCTCTTGTTAATGCATTGTCTGGAACAAGATTTGATATACTCATGTCAGAGTGATCACAGCCAGTGTTTGGACACCTGGCGGATTTACCTTTCTGAAGTTTGTTTTCAATCATCCTTTCAATTGCTCCTCTCTTGTACATGTGACCACATACTTTGTTTTTCACTGGGTTCACCATCCGCAACTGTGTTATAGGACAAGTGAAATTCGCAGTACTCTCCTCATGTTTTTCTTCCAAAGCTTCGTCTGCAGGGGCTGGCGACACACCCATTTGTTTTCTCAAGTATCTTAGCTGTTCTTTAAACTGGACATATTTATCGTCCTGTCTCAGGGCCTCCTCTGTATTATTCTTCTGAAGTGCCGTGCATTTCTCGTGTACAAGCTCTCTTAAATCCGGGATCTCATCTGGTGGGCCACGTTTTAACTTAAGTACGGTCTCCTCAACTGTATTTATATATTGGTTTAAATCTCTGTTCAATGCATCATATTTCAACATGACGGATTCCATGCTGCCCACATGTTCCGTGTCCCAGTCTGTCTGAAGCAGATCTAATGCCACTCCAGTTGTAATATCCATTCCTGTGTCTACATAAGTTTGGCAGTTCTTTTCAGGGATGAGAGGGAGGTATCCACAGAGGAGAAGGAGGTTAAAGATGCAGCACGAGCAGACATGTTTTAATAATGTTTAAATAATAACAGCACTATTAGGCCTATGGCAGCTAAGCTATTGGTAGCTTGCTTTGTGTGGGCTCAAACAAACCAAGCACTTCAACCACAAAAGTGGCACTCATTGTCGCTGGAGTGCTTGCTTTGTTAAACTGTACATGTCCTCTTCAATGACTTACTTAAAAGACGGTGAGAGAGTCCACGGACAATTACATCTTGCACCACTTTTCTGCCACTGCTGTGTGGAAATGTTTCCTAGATGTGCTATAAAATGCCATGTGTTTGCGTCATCGCTCTGTCGCTTAGCATCCAGCCAGCTCACTGCAATCTTTGTTCAAAAGTGTATGAATATAATATTGTGACCTGTGAGGTGGTCAAAATTGACTGGAAATAACTGGAAATTAGTGTTATTGAGGTTAACAATATTATAGGAACAAAAAAAGCAAAATTATGTGATTTTAGCAATTTTCCTTAAAAATACAGATCCAAAACCAAAGTCAAAACACGCAAGGGCAGTTTTGCCAAAACCAAAACCAAAACACTAACTCAATACAGATCCAAAACCAAAACCAGAACACGGGGATCAGTGAACATCTCTAGTACTGTGTAGGCACAGTGTACTTACATCCAGGTTAAAATAGAAACGCACCTTGAGATCCCTTTAAATTGAATATGGTTGGAAATACGCTCAAGTTCTACCCGAACATCAATTAAGTCCTATGTACCTAAAACTACTCTGATGTCGAACTCAGAAAATGAGCTATACAGTTAAAAAGTTATGGTGTAAGAAAATTAATATAAGTGTGCAAAACAGTAGTGTTCTCTATAGCTGGTCTGGATTAGATTGAGTTGAAAAATGAAAAGTGCCTCTAATGCAAAATAATAATGGAAACTATCATTTATCATATTGCATACTTGCCCACTCTCCTGAAATGTCTGGGAGACTTGCGAATTCTGGGTAGGTCTCCCAGACTCCCGAGAAAGCAGGCCATTCTCTCACATCCTTCCCATTTCCTAGGGAAGTGAGTCATGGTGACTTGCTTCATTTTTACCCCACAAAATGACACTTTTTCATCATTGACCAAAATTATGCGATATGCCCTGACCCTTCCGTCCTCCCATTTCACCCCTCCACTGGGATCTCCCAATGTCAACACTACAAAGTCGGTAAGTATGCTACATTTTTTACAGGGCTGTACCATTTCTGCAGTATAGCACTGGTAAAAAGTTTCTTTTTTACCACTCTAAAATGGAGCTGAGATAGATGTGAAAAGGACGACCAATAGAAATCTGTAAGTTCCGTGCTTATGGCTTCTTCTTGGTTTTGGGGGTTCATACCCTTGTATTCCCTCTGTGAAAAGTCGGTGCTGTATTACAGAAATCCAGGAGCCCCAGGAAATGCTGTTTCTACACACAGTTCTTAGAGCTTGACAAAGAGAAAGCTGGTAGAAAAAAATTTAACAAGTAACCAGGGAGTATATTTACTAAACTGTGAGTTTGAAAATGTATACATTTTGCCTATGGCAACAAATCAGATCCTATCTGTAATTTTGTAGAATGTAACTAGGATCTGATCGGTTGCTATAGGCAACATCTCCACCTTTTTAAACTCACAGTTTAGTAAATATACGCCTAGGAATGCTCGTCTAACTATATACTGTTCTCCATTCCTATTATAATGTTCCTGTACAAATCAAATAAGTAGTTTTAGTAGTGATTAAAGAACACATCAAAGTATATAAAGACTGCTGTCATAATAGATGGAACTTTTATTTTAGTGGGAACCTATGGTCTTTTATTAAATTTTCTACCTTCAATGTTTTATAAGTAAAATAGGGACACTGTTGAAAACAGAAAAACAGAAAATAGGTGATGCTGCATATAACAACCAATCAGAAGCAATTTTCTACTGCAGCTCAGGTAATTAAAACAGTTCATTGGTCAGAGTGGAAAATGTCTCCAGACATGTCTATGGCGATGAAGCGATGGTGATGGATGAAGTAATGAAAATCATTAAAGGATTACGATCAACAGGATACATTTTGGTGTAACACCTAGCCTTCCCCTTCTCATAACAATCATAAGTAAACCAGACACAGCCCTATATAACCAGGCGCGTGCAAATATCATCCCGGGGGCGTACAGGCGGCCGCATCACATGTCACAAAACCATGTTGCATTGGAGGGGAGGTAAATTTAAAATGTGGGGACCAATTTTAAAGTTGGGGTAGGGCATGCCCAAGATCAACTTTAAATTTCACGTACAAATAAAGCTATCAAGTATTTGTGTGCTACATGAGAAAACAACTAGTATTTTCCTAATGTGCAAAATTATAAACTGATTTGCACCATTTGCATTGCAACAAGGTTTTGCCACGATACAAAGTTACTCTTTTTTTTGCTTTACTTTCCTTAATGAATCGGCCCAATGTGTGTTTTTTGTTAAAACGCGCGCAAATTGTGCATACGCACATTCGTATTCAACTAGATGCAGATCTGAAGAAATGTCTCTTATTGAATGCTGGTTTAGGTATGCTCTACTTGTACGGTACTTGCAGTATTGAGACAGACACATACACTGCAGGATACATACAAATGTGGAATATAAAGTCGGCGGTTGAGGCGGTTCTTGCGTCTATATACTTACCGCCCCTTTTTGAGTGGACTTACTTCTATTTTTTACCCTGAGGAAGCCCCGTTTGAGGGGTGAAACGCGTTGGTTTGGTTTTATGCATCTAGATCATCACATTACTGCTACATTCACTGAAGAAGGGAATTATACATTTTTATACATATCCAGCAGCACGAGAACGCTGCCGTGCATTCCAGCCGAACGAACCAGAAGTTCGGCATTTGGAACGCAGGCTTGCGTTCCAAATCACAGGAAACTACAGAGGAGTTTGTTCTGATGAGCTGGAGCTGGCGGTGCACCGCGTCCTTAGAAAGAAGAGGTCTCCGCATCAAGCCCTAGCAAGTTTACAAGATCTTGGAACCTTAAATATCTTTTGAAATACCTTTGGAACATTCTTTTGTGAGTAACTTTTATACATTTCATATTTTTATTTTTCACGCTACTGACAATTTTGTACATGCATTCATCAACTCTATAGTGGCATTTTTTCTGTATATTTATACTGGAGTTTTTTAGACTTTTATGAGTTACTCTATGGACTACTTTTTAGTTATCATTTTTTATTTTTATTAGATTTCATATCCTTACCTGATTGCTACTTTATTTGGGCTTATTCAGACCATCATTTATTTCTCTCAATAAACTTTTATTAGAATTTTTTGTTTTGGAGAGTATTGGATTGGCTTGATTTATCCTTAATACATTTATGCGCCGTGGGTCCTTGTTAGTTTTAAAAGTATTTGGACGCTTGACCATTAACCAACAGGGACTATAATGACATTGTATTCTAATACATATACTTTAATATGGAGTTGGCCCCCCTTTTACAGCGAAAAGATGTTGAAGTGTTTCTGTGGAAATTTTCGCTCATTCATTCTGTAGAGCATTTATGAGGTCAGGACGAGAAAGTCTGACTCGCAATATCAGCTCCAGTTCATCCCAAAGGTGTTCCACACAGAACTCATCAAACCATGTCTTTGTAGTCCTTGCTTTTTGCACTGGGGCACACTCATGTTGGAATAGAAAAGGGCTTTTCCCAAACTGCTGCCACAAAGTTGGAAGCATAGTATTGTCCAAAATGACTTGGTATGCTGAAGCATCAAGATTGCCCTTCACTGGAAATAAGGGGCCCAGCCCAAACCCTGAAAAACAGCCCCATACCATTACCCCTTTTCCACCAAACGTCACAGTTGGCATAATGCAGTCAGACAGGTAGCGTTCTTCTGGCATCCGCTAAACCCAGACTTGCCCATCTGACTGACAAACAGTGAAGTGTGATTAGTCACCCCACAGAACACATTTCCACTGCTCCACAGTCCAGTGTCAGTGTGCTTTTCACCACTCTATCCGATGCTTGGCATTAGTCTTGTTGATGTGAGGCTTGCATGGAGCTTCTCGGCCATTGAAACCCATTCCATTAAGCTTCCGCAGCACAGTTTTTGTGCTTACATTAATGCCAGTGGAAGTTCGGAACACTTCAGCTATGGAATCAATAGAGCATTGGCGACTTTTATGCACCATGCGCCTAAGCAGTCGTTGACCCAGCTCTGTGATTTTACGTGATCTTCCACTTCGTGGCTGAATTGCTGTTTTTCCTAAACGCTTCCAATTTCTACTAATATCACTTACAGTTGACCATAGAATATCCAGCAGGAATGAAATTTAACAAACCATCTTATTGCAAAGGTGGCATCCTATCACAGTACCACGTTTGAAGTCACTGAGCTCTTCAGAACGACTTATTTTGTATCACAAATGTTTGCAAATGGAGACTACAAGGCTAGGTGCTTGATTTTTATACACCTCTGGCAACAGGTCTGATTGAAACACCTCAATTCAATAATTAACAGGTGTGGCCAAATACTTTTGTCTATATAGGGCCTGATTCATTAAGAAAAGGCAACATTATGTTGCATTGGAGGGGAGGTAAATTTAAAATGTATTGGTGTGTAGTCGGCTACTCACAATTGCTGATATCAGGTAAGAAACGTTTCAGCTCGTTTACTCATTGATTTCTGTACATTGCAGTGTTTCATTACGGATTCTCCAGTTTCTTACCTGATATCAGCAATTGTGAGTAGACGGCTACACGCCAATGCATTGACTTTTATCCATCATTATATTAACTTTACAATCAGAAGTATACTGCCTGGTTCTACTGTCCACTTGTAAGCGCTACAACAGGACTCTTACTATCTATGTGCACTATCTGAATAATTGGATCCTAGATTTCAACCTCTAATTTTGCATCATTATATTACAACTAGATTATGCTAATTGCTGGGTTAATGTTTTCTTAAATGTTACTATACTTCTCATGCATGTTTATATGTTTTTCATTTTATATTTTTTATGATTAATACATATAATTATATGTTTTATATACCTGGGAATGCGATTTTTTTGATAATTTTTATCTTGATCATATTTTTAATTTTTAGCAAAGACACACATTTTCCTATGTTTTTGTCTTTTTATTGGGTAATCCCACTACACTTTGCGATTTCAGCTTATTTATATTATTAGTTTATCATATAACCAGTAGCGCCTTTAGGTTTTGAGCTGGAGTGCTGACTTCACGAACACGTTACCTGGGCTCTGTCTTCACGGAGCAACACTCCTACTCATATATATATATTCAAAGTGAAAGAGTTACCCAGGTGCAGGTGTATGCCACAATGCCAGCGAACTGGACCTATTCGGACATCGAAGATGTATCAGATGTTGACACGGTCACCAAACAACCATCCTCAAGCCAATTCTGGAGGTGCATTCCTGTGTGTCCAGAGACAGAGCATCAGGTTGGCATTCCATTGCCACGTCAATTACTGTGTAAAAGTGATATACCATATTTATGTCAATCAAAGGAAAATAATAAGCCCAAAACCACTCCCAGGAGAAGTATGTCAGAAAAAAGTATCCTACCACCAAAGCAAGTGTTAAAGGCATATATCACAAAAGTGTGTACTGTATATTTTCATGAAATATTTGTATATTTTATTATTAGTATTATTTCAAAACTATATAAACTTTATTGGTTCAAATATGTGGGGAAATTATTCTGTGCCTAAAATTGTATCATTATTGGTGGAGAAATCAAAAGTAATATTTTTTGTTTGTTTTGATAAAATACCTGAACTGTATTATGGTTATTATTAGTAGTATAGTAATGACAGTGATTTTATTTGAGTAATGTTTACCTGTCAGGTGCAATTCTTGTAGCCCCAGAATAAGATTTTAACGAACATCCCAAAATTGTTTACACAGTTTCTCGCAACATAGGTTTAAAACTTGTCTTCCAGCACCACCTGGAGACCTATGAAAGTATGTGCAAGTAAAGAGATCTACTGTACCAATATTATAACAATTTCCTAAACAAAAGAATTGAAAAACAGTGCTTTTCACTACACTAACATTAAAATTTGTGATTTAATTTTTTAAAAAAATGCTACAATGAAAAAATTTAATTGAATGTATAGATTTACAAAATAGCTTTACTATTACTGAAATAAAATATAACCAGTATGTTTTTGGATTATGTGGGAGAAAACCAGAGTACCCAGAGGAAAGCTATGCAAGCACAGGGAGAACATGCAAGCTCTACACAGATAGAGCCATGGTGGATATCAAACCCATAACCCCAGTGCTGTGAGGCAGTGATGATAACCTCTGTGCAACCCATTTGTGCATTTTTGTTGCCATCTGTGAGCTAATTTCGCAACCTGTGATCCTAACATACATACTGGGAAGTCAGTTATCAATGCAATAAATGCTAGCATGCAGCATATTTTCTTTTAGGTGCATTTGCATCTTAATATTAATTTTGCTTGCAAGGAGGCACACACCCGTACAGTTAGGGTGAGTTCACAAATAACTGTATACATAGATCTATAATTTATTTTATGAAAAGTCTTATGCTGTTTTGTGACAGAGCCTTACAGCCACAGTTCTAAGGGGGGCCTGTTTATTAAGACATAAACCACGTGGAAATAGCTTTTTCCACGTTTTATGCATTTTTATGTTAAATTCCTTGGTAACAAAATAGCTATGTAGATATCTCCTGCATTAGGCTAAGTTTCCCACTAAACCGCAGTCCCCATAATTTTCAATAGGGACACTGGTCTGAGGCAATTTAACAAGCTCCCAAAAAACTGATCGTTGTATATCTTTGCTATATATATTATTGAGTGCATTGTTGTAGACACAGAGACTATAGAGAGGCTATTTGGTATCAGGGGTTACCAGCCACTGATCTTGAATATATACTTTGATACCTGACACCATCCTCCGATTGTATTGTAATAACTGGTTGAGAAAACAAAGATGGAGGAAGAGAAATAAAGCAGAGCAGCAGTGTGTATTGGAAATGCATGTAACTTTAAATTAAAGTTATGTTTATTACGCTTTGGCATGGATGCCCTTAAGGAAAAGTGGCAAAATACCATATAGCTTTCCACCATAGTGAAAAAATTTCACTTTTTCATCACTAATGATGACAGAACATGACAAACATAGGGGAAGATTAAATTGGGTGCAAAGTGTCGCCTGAACATCTGCAGAGACACCTCTAGCTGATGTTATGGGTGGAATCTCCACTTATTTTTCCTGGCACCCCTATAGAGGTGCCAGGAAAAATAAGCAGAGATTCCTACTGCAATTACCAGCAATGTACGTAACCACATGGCTGGCAACTGAACCTCTTCCATAATGATAGGAGGAGTAGTGGAGGAGCGGAAGCAGAGTCGGACTGGGATATGAAGGGCCCACCGGGGGATATCAACACTAGGGGCCCACCAGAGGGGATGTAGGCAGCCATCATAGAGGCGAGACCAGACACTAGAGGGGGAGTAGTTAGCCCACGTAGGACAGCTAGCATAGTGTAGTATATGCATAGCGTAGTATATAAAGAATACAGTGTCTGTATAAAGAGTACACAGTCTTGACCTGCCCCTTAGATTGGGCAGAACAGTCACCAAAAATCGGAATTGTCCCACTAGACCAGTCTTGGCTAACCTGTGGCACTCCAGGTGTATGCTGGGGCTTGTAGTTGTAAAACTACATGCTGCTTTTGCTCCCCCCTTCTCTTGGCCTCCATTCATCACCCTGTGCCATGCTGCTTTTGCTCCCCTCCTTCATCACCCTGTGACATGCTGCTTTTGCTCCCCCCTTCTCCTGGCCCCCCTTCATCACACTCTGCCATGCTGACCTGGCCCCCCTTCACACTCTGCCATGCTGACCTGGCCCCTTTTTACACTCTGCCATGCTGACCTGAACCCTTCATGCCTCTCCCCATGTCCCTCAGGCTGGCTGGGTGCGCACTTACCTGTGCAAAGCTCCGGTGTCCTTCCTTCTTGCTCCTCTGGGCGGCTGGATAACAGGAACTCCTCCTCCATGGCTGGGCGTCGCTGTCTCTTTATTCCCCTGCTCAAACTGCAAAACACACTACCGCGCAAGTGCAGAGAGCCGAGACACTCTGCACTTGCTCAATAGTGTGTTTAACCAAAGTGTCGCTGTCAGAAGTGTCGGAAGTCAGCCGCATTGAAGCTCCACCCTAACAACGGAGAGGACTGAGCTTCAATGTGGCGGGGTCTACCAGTGGATAGCCTGGCTTCCTGGCAGGCCAGTCCGAGGCTGGTCGGAAGCAATGGCTAAAAATAAAAATTGTTGTTTGTTTTTTAAAAAAAAAATAAAATCTATAGTTATTGAAGACATTTTCATTCAACTCATCTATTGTAATGTAGTAGATGTAAATTTGGTTTCAAATTTGTATCATGCCCATTCTTGTAGACATCTGCAGTTTGCAACATTTGCCCAGTATCGAAAGATTTTTGTTGTTCCTTTGACTCTCAGTATAAAATTAACCAATTTGTTCAAGTAAAGGGAATAATGTTAAAAGTTCTATTCAAGTGTCAGATTTTTGTACTTTAGGTTATCATCATCATTATCATCATCAGCTATTTATATAGCGCCACTTATTCCACAGCGCTGAACAGAGAACTCACTCACAGAGAGACTCAACTTATTGTTTCCCCAGTGCACAGATTGTTTCCAATTAATTTAGTTTAACACCTTCACCTAAGCATAAAAAAATTGTCCTTTTGTGAAAACCCCCTTCATTTATTCTTCTTTAATTCATATTATATCAGACTTACATATCAACTCTCAAGTGTATGATTTGGCCCCTTTGGGCTGCGCTAGTCACAAAACATGCTTTAATTTAGTAGTGCCCACTGACTGCCATTTCGCTCAATAGAAGCAAACTTGAACAAACAGGTGCAATATCAAAATTAGGATATATTTAGGGTTAGGGTTTGTATGTTCTCCCCGTGTTTGTGTGGGTTCCTCCGGGTGCTCTGGTTTCCTCCCACACTCCAAAAACATACTGTAGGTTAATTGGCTGCTATCAAATTGACCCTAGCCTCTCTCTCTTTGTGTCTGTCTGTCTGTATGTCTGTCTTTGTGTGTGTTAGGGCATTTAGACTGTAAGCTCCAATGGGGCAGGAACTGATGTGAGTTCTCTGTACAGCGCTGCAGAATTAGTGGGGCTATATAAATAGCTGCTGCTGATGATGATGATATTTACTTGCCCAGTGCTCCTCCTGCACCACATATCGTAAATGACTTAAGATGACTTTAGCCTCTAAATCAATTGGATGCTGATAGCAAGAGTTTTCACCAATAGGTGCCACTGCTGATAACAAATATAAATAATTCCATGTTTACTCAGATAATACTACTCATCAGTCATCTCATGTGTAAGGCTAGAGAAAAAACGAGCCTGCGCTCAGTATATCCCACATTATATATGGTACCAGCTGCTTGGCAATAAACCCGCACTCGGTATAGCCCATATTGTATGTGGTACCAGCTGCGTGGCAATATAAATGCCCATATATGTATACAAAACAAAAAGACAGTTGTCAGCGCTTATCCTTTACACTGCATATCTGTATGTGTCTAACAAAATGAAAACATGAGGTATTAGTTCATATTTTGATCAAAACATTTAAGCCTGCATCACAGCATCAAGGACACCTCATTATATGCAGGTCCTACACTGACCTATATGCTTTAAACACCATTAAAATGCAGTTAAAATCGGATACACTCACCTCCCCGGTATGTTTTTGGAGTGTGGGAGGAAACTGGAGGAAATCCACGCAAACACGGGGAGAACATACAACCCTGTGCCTGTGCCCATTGATCCTCATAATCCAGATGATTAAGGCAATTAAAGTCTATGAGAACAACATTATTTTTCATTTTTTTAATGTGTAATAGTATAGCTCCCTATGTTCTGGAATAAATATTCTGTGAAATTTTGTGCAAATCGAGTTTTACAGCAGAACAGACTGGAGGGGAAGTTCCAACAAAACAGTCTTTAAGTTCTGCTTTTGCTTAGCCATTCTGCATTTTTTCTAATATTGTTTCTTATGGAATTTATAATCTGTGAAAAGATCTGGGAAAATGACAATTCATTCTGCTGTGTGATTGATGGGGGACTGGGATCTCTGAGGTAAGATCAGGCCCGGCGCTCCCATTAGGCAAGGTTAGGCAGTTGCCTAGGGCGCCGGGCTCTGCTGGGCGCCACAGAATAAAAAACATTTATTAGTTTAATTTAAAACTGTGTGGCGACCGCTGAGCATACCTTAAACGGCCGCCGCACAACTTGAGATAGATCCACGGGGAGCAGGAGGGGCTATGGATCACCACTGCTGCCCTCCCCTCCAACAGCTGACGGGGCGCTCTGTCTCCTGCCCTCCAATCACTGACTGTCGGGTGTGACATCATCATCACGGCCCGACAGTGTCAGTGAGGGACGGGACCCAGCAGAGAGGAGAGGGGGGGGGGGGGTGTGAGGATTTTTTTACATTGTGCTGGGGGGGCGGATTTTGACATTGTGCGCCGAGGACCCTAGCACCGGCCCTGGTAGGTAGACCAAAACTGTGGGCCAGTTGACGTAGACACTTATTTTCATTAATATTCATAATCAAATACAATAAAAGGTTTGTGTATATGATACTATTTAATAGCCAACTAAAATAACATGCAGTAAGTTCTCTCACGAGCAGAAGTGACAAGCCTTTATTTTCACATCTGATTTATTGTATCTACCTTGTATGTCACTGTTTTATTTCTGCTCTGTTTTCCCCAATGTCTTGTACTACAGACCACTGTGGAGCCTTATAAATCAATAACAATAATAATAATTCCTTGAATTTAAAAGCTTTTGGGACAGTTTTCCACTCCTATAGAGTTAGTTGGTAACTTATATTTACAACTGTTTTGATTTTTGTGTCTATTCCGCTTGGTAATAAATATTTTCCCACTAGAGGGCATCAACTCCACATCGTCTTCAAACAGTGTCACTTTGATGGTACCAAATATATCAGTTTGCAATAAAAGTTACTTTTACAGTCAATGTCATTATATTGTCAAACTTTTTATTACTTTGTCCAAGTCAGTTACTTTCCTACCAGTAATACAGGTACTGAATTAAAAAAGGGTATTTTTAAACTTAGCGCTGGGGCCATGGGTTCAGTTCTGACTAGGGCATTGTTTCTGTAGAGTGTGTATGTTCTCCCCATGTTTGCATGGGGTTCCTCATGGTACTTTTATTTCCTCCTACAGTTCAAAAACATACTATAGGATAATTGGCATCTGACAAAATGGACATTAGCGTGTATTTGTGTAAAAGGGAAATTAGACTGTAATATCCAATGGGACAGGGACTGAAGTGCATGATTCCAAATTTTCTGGAAAACGTTGTGCAATATGGTAGCGCTAAACAAATAAATAATATTTTAATGTACTGATTTTGTTTGATATTGTTGCTGTTTTATGACATTTTCGTATATGCCATATAACCAGACAGCAAGCAGGGCCGTCTTTCCCATTGGGCACAATGGGCAGGTGCCCGGGGGCCCTGCAGCCCAGGGGGGCCCGTCAGAGGCAGCAAAAAAAAAGAAAACCTGTAAAAAAAAAAAGACAATACTTACCTTGCGGTCTGCTGGCGATCCGGCTCCCTCCATGGTCTCCTCCTCCGTGCATGTCGGGCGTGACGTCATCACGCCCACCCGACATCCATTGCGGAGAGCGACGCAAGGTAAGTATTGTCTTTTTTTTTTCCAGGTTTTTTTTTTTTTGCTGCCTCCGACGGGCCCCACTGGGCTGCAGGGCCCATATATATATATATATAATTATTTTTTTTTTGTATATATAGGGGCCCCCGGTGCACTGCTGTGCCCGGGGGCCCAGGATGTTCTTAAGAGGGCCCTGCCAGCAAGTACTACAACAATATACAAATCGTTACCTGCAAACATATGCTCATGTCTACCTTCACACATGTATCACATAATTAACATGCAAATATTTGAAAACGTATTAGGTAAATGTTCAAAGCTGTTGTAGTTTATATATTAAAGTTTCAAACCTGCACTAAAACCATAGCAACCAATCATTCAATTAGTTGTAATGTTTAACCTGCACTAGAGAGACACAAGTTGATTGGTTATTATGATTTTAGTGCAGATTTACATTTTTGACCAATGTTAGAAAATAATCATCAGTGAGTTGTTTATCTGGAACATTCTGTCATTACCTATGTTAGGCCTTAATAATCATACACATATACCTTTTAGCTGTTTTCAGTTAAATCAGAAGCAGAATGTATTTTTACTCAAGCTCTGTGTTCACGTTCCTGAGTGTATTCTTACTTTATAAGAAAATAAAGGTCAAAGGGTGAAATAAAGAGGCTACATACTCATGAGAATAAGAATAATGGTGATCCATTGATGGTCCATTTAAAATGTGCAGAACAGCCAGAGTAGAATATATTAGGCCGGTTACCTACTGGTTACTGGCTTTAAAAGACTCTGCATGAGAAACATGATTGTGTTTTAGATGCAGTGTGTAACCAGCACTTTCCGAGGGTGAGATTTAGTCCAATAAATAAGTAGGTGACTTAGAGACATGCACTGATGCAAGAAGGTGAAAAAGAAGAAAAAATAGGGAGGTTGTGGAAGTGGAGTGGAAAATGCTAAGAACATTCAGTAATACTGAGAAGCGCCTCCAGTTTCCATGATTTCTGTAGCACATTCCAGTGACGGTAGGACAACGGTAAGACAGCTGTTATTGCAGTTCTCCCTAAATTCGGTAGGGCTTTGGGTACTTTCAGAGAAGTCAGTGAACAGCTTCTGAGGGCATAGGTTCATAGGTTATATGTTGCTCAATGTTAGTTTGGTTACTTGATTCTAATATGGAGTTGTGTATATAAAATTCTAAGCACTTGGTCTTTCAGTAATTAAAAAAGGAAAATAAGTAACTCTTGTAATTACAACTATTTACAACAAACTGTATAATAATACATATATTTATCTACTTTAGTAATGTCTAACAAATGTTAGACATTGTTAATGTCTAACAAATCAAAAGTCCAAACTTGCATTTGACAACATAACAATATAACACCATGAGGCCATTTACACACCAAGTACAATTTTAAACTTTTTCTTAATGTTTATCACTTAGTTTCTGGAACACTTTTGGTTGTCATGTCATTTCCATTCCTGTACAGTTTTTGAGAATCTCAGTAGGATCAGATTCCTTTATATTTTAAGAAATTGTGCCTATAGTTTTTCCCTTAAGTGCTGCACATCTTGTAAGACAGAAAACTGCTTGAATAACCCCGTCCCCTGCAGGCACAATACCCGTTTGTGCAACCTCCTGCAGCTGCTGCCCTAATCTTACCTTCCCAGATCTTAAACTACAGAAGCCCAACTCTCAAACAGCTATAACCCTGCACTAGCATCCAATGTAACAAATTAGTGAGAAAACACAGCAGGAAACAGGGATTATACAGGAAGAAATATTAGCAGTAAGCAGGAAGAAGAGTTATAGACCACATTTTATAGGTCATAATTGTGAGACCTAGATTACGCTGCATAGCATTGGAATTGATCACATATACATTAGAGATTAAAAATGCACTCTCATTTATCTAATCAGAAATGCTTAGATGAAGCAACGGAATAGGCATTGGTGTTAAATATTGGCAAATACATTAATAGCCAGACTTAATATTAGCGTCAATGGGATCCATTTATCCCTGATGATCACTGATGGCCCCATCTCGATAAGTAATATTTTTTATTACCGCTTGTTGATATAATAACTTATACAAATTTGCCTTAAACTTTCAATGGGAACTTTGAGTGTAATATGGGATCTGTAAAGCTAAGAAAATGGGTAAAAATGTATAAAAACATATGCACTCTTTAGATGCTTTTCAATAATACATCTTTAACACTTTTTGTGCATTCTAAACTTTACACGCAGTTACAATTTATGAGGCATATTCAATTGTTGGCGTTGCTGCCAAAAGTAACGCGTCCCGCGCACTATTACCATCATTACCATAATAGTACGTATAAATATCGTTATTACGGTACATTTCTCGCTGGATTTCAGCTCGCCGCTCAGGGAGCGGCGAGCTGAAATCCGGCTTACTATTACTGTAATAACGGTAATAGTTTTAACGCCGCGGGCATATTCAACAATTGAATAAGCCCCTTAGAATGCAATGATGAGAGCAAGCTTTTAAGAAACTACTCATTCATATTTATAGTGTGCTTTTCTGGCATTTATTAGTGGTTGGAAAAACATATTAACAGTGAAAATATCTGAACAAGCTATAAATATTGTGCTTTGAACTTGCTGCAAATTTACTTTATTTTTAAGTTTCCCTTAAGTAGGTGACCACTAAATCCAAAATTTACCGTACCATGATAAGTTATGGCAAGCTGTTATTTTCTGTACAAGACATTCCCGCTGTATTTTTTAGCAGGATGTCTAGGATGTGCACAGAAAAACTGCTTCCCCAATCGTCTTTTTCCTATGTTAGACTTTGTACCCAAATAAAACATCAGAGGGTAGTTACATATCCCTGAATGTTGCTTCTAACTCTATTACATAAAGTAGCTTGTATCTTGGATTTAATGGTTTTTCGTTTGTTTTTCCATTCATTAGTTAGAATATGCGTAATGGAGTATCTGGTTATATTTATTTATAGTTTGTATGATTGTGCTATGTAATGCTATGTGCTATGTAATACATTATTACGCTATCCGAGCGCTTTCTCAAAATCAATATCTCTAAAACTGAACTCATTGTCTTTCCTCCGCCCAGACTCCCATCCCACCATGACCTCTCTATTGTCATTAATAACACCACCATCTCCTCTGTCACCCAACTTCGCTGCCTGGGTGTCACCCTCGACTCCTCTCTCTTTTGCCCCCCACATTCATTCCCTTGCCCAAGCCTGTCGCTTCCAACTACGCAACATCGCCCACATCTGTCCTTTTCTCTCTCAGGATGCCACCAAAACTATCATCCACACACTCATCATCTCCCACCTCGATTATTGTAACCTCCTCCTCACTGGCCTCCCCCACTCCCGTCTCTCCCCCCTCCGCTCTATACTCAATGCGGCCGCAAGACTCATTTTCCTCTCACGAGGCTCCTCCTCTGCCGCCCCTCTCTGCCTTGCCTTACACTGGCTCCCCTTCCCCTACAGAATCCTTTTCAAACTCCTCACCACCACTTGCAAGGCTCTCTCCAACTCTACAGCCCCTTATATCTCTAACCTCCTCTCCATTCACACTCCTGCCCGCTCCCTGCACTCGGCCAATAACCACCGCCTCTCCTCCACTCTTATCACCTCTTCCCACTCCAGAATCCAAGACTTTTCCTGTGCAGCCCCCCTTCTCTGGAACGACCTCCCTCGTTCCATCCGTCTCTCACCCACTCTGTGCTCCTTCAAACGTGCACTCAAAACTCACCTCTTCCTCAAAGCCTACCAACCATCTACTTAACCCCCATCTCTTCCCTTTAGCTCGTCCTCCCTTCTCTCCTCTTGCCTCAACTGGCTCCTCTTGTGCCTGGTCTGTTTACCCTCCCTTAGGATGTAAGCTCGTATGAGCAGGGCCCCCTCCCATCCTGTCTCCATACCTGTTCTTCCGCTCCGTCTTTACTGATAAGACTAGCCGGAGTTTCTGAAGTATTGGTACTTTTTGTTCATTGTTCTGTATGGTTTCACCCTGTATACTCTACTGTTAGTACTGTGTGCGGTCTTGCAATCCTTCAAGCAGAAGTTTAAAAAATGCAGCCCACTATATGAAGGTGTTGCCCAAATAGAATCTTTCTGGCAGTCTCTCTTGTCCACCTACCTCTTATCAGACTGAAGTACAGTACTAGGTCAGATTCCTGAGCCCGAAAGGTTACATTCACTACAGTGCATGAACTTTTATCTTTTATTACTATGTCTCCCTTTGTCTACCTTATATTTTAGACCCATGTCCCTTCTAGACCTCTGCACCATCTAGGCCTCAGCATCTTCAGAGACACCTCTCCACCAAGGTCTCACCCCACCAACGCCCTTGCACCATGGTGGACTCCACTCCATTCAAGATCACACTACCATAAAACATGGTCCTTCCTGCCACTAGTAGTGCTCTCCTCTTAAATCTGTCCTGTTTCCCATCAAGGCCTATACTCACTTTCTTACACCTGACTTTGTCCCAACATGTCTAATCTCTCCCCAACTAGGCTTCCACCACCTATCCATCTCCCAACTTACATTACTGGAACTGGTTTTACCAGATCTCACTCATAATTTTTAAACCCAACCTTACAAGCTCCTCATATATGACTAACTCCCTCCCTACTTGTTTGTAAGCTTGCAAAAGCATGCCCTATATACCCTCTGTTCTCACATATGTTTCTTGTGTTGTTCATTTAACCTGCCCCTTATGATCTTATTATTAATTTGAGTGCACCCAAGCTGACTGTTACCCTATGTCTCATGTCCAATTCTGATCTCACCTGATTCATAAGTAATTTATTCCTTATATTTTTTAATACATAACTTGCAGGTGGCTGCTTCCCCTCTGCATGCTTCTCTACCAAATGTACTCTTTTACTTTATATGTTTTTATATAATGTGTTCTTTATATTTCAATTGTAAAGCGCTTTGAGTCCTAATGGGAGAAAGTACTATATAAATGTGAGATGAAAAGTCCACACACAGCTCCAAAACTTCTGTGTAATGAATGTGTGATTTAAAACGTACAAGGCAGGGACGTGGGTCCTTATCATGGCTTGAAAAAGGCACTATGGTACCGTAATATATTGTGCCCATCCCCTACGTTAATGGTGGATCAATGACACTTTACAGATTTTAGTAGGAAAACAAGTATAAATTAAATTAATGAAAATGAATGAATAGAAAAAACATGATGACATAAATAATAAATAAATAACTGTTTTTAAAATAAAGTCTGGTCCTGTCTGGTCCCAATGCTCTGCTCCTCTGTCTGTGCAGAAGAGGAATAAATGAGGAGCTAGGTCCAGGCGCGGGCTGGGAGAGGGATTGCCGGGGGACACACAGGCGGCCGCATCATATGACACGGCCGCATCTGATGTCATCAGATGCGGCCGCGGGGGAAAAAAAATGTTTTTTGCACATGGGGGGCGGCCGGGGCGGCCTACCCCCTGGCCCTAATAGCCGTCTGACCCAGCGGCCCGGGGGGGCGGTTGCCTCCCTGCCCCCCGGGCCAGCCCGCCCCTGGCTAGGTCCCAGGAATACTTTAGATTAGACTAGGCTGCTGCAGGATTTTTCCCTTTACCATTGTTAATGCCATTCCAAGATGAAGTTAACCTTTGGAGAGAAAATATTTATGTTTTCGCTGCTTTATAAATATTTTTCACTGCCCCATGGCAATCAACTGTGAAGATATGGTCATTGCTAGCAATAACATTGTTGTCACCTGCAGTAACTCTTTCATGCATTGCACAAAGCGAAAAACAGAATTTTTCGCATATGATAAGACCATACTTACCAACTTTGAATAGTTGGTCTCTGGGAGCCTGTCATGGGAGGTGGGCGTGACGGGGGCGGGGCTCCAAAATGCAAGTCATTTTGGACCCGACCCCGTGACGTCATGACGCAAAACGCGTCATTTGACAGCGGGGTCGGGCCAAATGCCGCGATTCCCGGGGAATCGCGGCGTTTGGGAGCTAATTCTGCAGAATTCGGGAGATTGCCACACTCACCCGGGAGTCCGGGAGAGTTGGCAAGTATGGATAAGACTGCCCCTATACACCTTACAGGCCAGTCTCAACAAAGTTTACATTATGTTTACTACTCCAATATGTTTGTGGATATAGCAACATAAAGTGCAAATAAAGTGTCATTTCAAATGTCAGTTACTAGTTGTATATGATTATGGCAGTCTTAGAGAATTTAATCCTAAATGTTCTGTTTTGCATTAATAATGTGTTAATTGTATTATTAAAGCTACTTGCTATATGTGAGCTTCAAGAAAATCTTTCTTTTTCCAGAACATCCTAGGATTTTCTTAAGTACTAAAGCTAAAATAAGCCATAACGCCATTTTATATAGTCAGATATGGGATAGATATATAAGATAGATATGATATAGACTGATACATATAAGATAGAGGGGTGGACGTGCCAGAGGTAGAGACACTGAAGGAGTGGTTGCATAGGTAGGAAGTGAACCAGGAAGGAACTGTGAAAGGCAGATATATTGTTATTGATAGATATTAGATAGTTAGTTAGGTATGTATGACAAAGATTGATATGCAATTGCCACTGGGCAAAATATATAAATTATGGCTAAATACCAGATGGCACATTTTATATAATTGGTGCTATACTTTTGCCTAGTACATTGCAAATTTGAATAATTAATTTATGATTATAGCACTAGAAATATAATGTGTCTCTATATATGTAAATATAAAGGGCTAGATTTACTAAACTGCGGGTTTGAAAAAGTGGAGATGTTGCCTATAGCAACCAATCAGATTCTAGCTGTCATTTATTTAGTACATTCTGCAAAATGACAACAAGAATCTGATTGGTTGCTATAGGCAACATCTCCACTTTTTCAAACCCGCAGTTTAGTAAATATACCCCATAGTGTCTACAGTATTTTCATGTTAAAAAAGTTAAAAGCAAGTACTGTATCATAGCATCCACTAACCCTTTTATTATGGCCAATACCATAACATATTATTATTATTATTATTATCGTAGATTTCTAAGGTGCCACAGTGCCCCACAGCGTCATTCAGTAGGGAAAACAGGACATACATATAACAGGGACATACAAGGCAGACAAAATAAATGCAGACATAAAAACATAGGGCATACAGGACCCTGCTCATTAGAGAGCTTACATTTTAAGGAGAAGAGGGCACAGCTGAAACAAGAGGAACGAGTGTTTCTTAGAGTGGAAATTGGGACAGCTGTGAGGGTGTATTAGTGTGAATAATATCACAAAAGGTAGTTTTAAAAAAAAAAATTGGTTTTTAGAGAATGTCTAAATATTTGAAGGCTGTAGGAAAGCCTGATTGGGCATGGTAAGGAATTCCATAAGTGAGAGGCAGCACGGAAGAAGTCTTGTAGGCGTGAGTGAGAGGTGGTTACCAGAGACGAGACAAGATGCAGTTCAGAGGTATATCTAAGACGGCGAGAGGGAGAGTATTTTGAGATTTGAAATATATGAAGGGGTGGTGTTGTTGAGGGCATTGTAGGTAAGAGTGAGTAACTTGAATTGGATTCTGGAGGACACAGGGGCCAGTGTAAGGATTTGTAAAGTAGTGCAGCAGATGTGGAGCCGTGAGAGAGGAAGATCAGTCTTGCAGCAGCATGTAGGATAGATTGAAGTGTGGATATATGGGTGTTAGGAAGGCAGGATAGTAGGAGGTTGCAGTAGAAAGGAAAATTGAGAAAACCCTCCACTTTGCTACATCAATGTCCGACCTACCACTTTTAACTTTCACTAAATTTTAGTTTTCAGTTACTTTCCTAAAATATTTCTCAGCTCATTTACTGCTTAAATTAATCATGAGTGTAGGGGAGACCCAAACGATGATGAAAAAGTATGAAAAAGGATAAGAACCAAAGACCACCAGCTATGAGCTGGTGCACAATTGAAGTCCTTTTGTGGAGCGAAAATGGTCAGTTCTCAAAATGCACCCTTTCCATCCCTTTATCTTGCTTCAATAACCTTCTTCCACAAAATGAAATCTAATTTTTCTTTATCCAGTGCTCCTACTCTGTGCTTAGCAAGAAATGTCCTCACTCTGCCCACCTCCTCCTCTTGGCCTATGCAAACTTCTATTTTTCTGCAAATCTATGTGCTTGTCAGAAACTGAGGCATACATTAAACCAAAACTGTACTGATTTTTTTTTGCTGTTTCTGCTTCATAAAAGAGCTTCAGTGGCTGCCAATAAAATGGAGAATGCATTTAAGAATTTACTTGCCCAAGTATTTGACAAACAGGTTCCCAATAATCAGATACAATTATTGGAGCCCTACTTTTCCATATACAGTAATTAATATTTATATAGGAACTTTGTACCAATAGAACTCAGAGCACTTTACATTGTTGAGAGGGTGAGGCAGCCATGTTGGGTGCACTCAGGTGCTTGTCTATAAAATCCTTCACATCCTTCCCTGTCCCATTGGATCTTACAGTCTAAACTCTCTATCACACTCAATAGGGCCCATTTTTGTCAGAAGCCAATTAGTCTACCAGTATGTTTGTGGACAGTAAGGGAGGAATCCAGAGTACACGGAGGAAACCCTGATAAGGACGGAGAGAACATACAAACTTTATACAGATAGGGCCATGGTTGGAGTCGATCCTATGAGCCTAGCTTGTAATTAAACTATAAATTAAACAAATGTTTATTTAATTTCTTTAATAACTTGATTAAACACATTACTTATTATTAGGCTTTGGATAATCCATTTTCTGTTTTTCCATAAGGCCATATAATACATTCAGTATTTGCTTCTTTGTAAACTACTGTAAACCAGTAAAATTCAGCTTTAATATTGTTTTCTATTATTGAAGTGAGTACAATGAAGTACTCTCCTAATGCTGTTCTCTCTTTAAGCTGACCACAGTCATTCAGATCTGATTGTTTAGCCTGATCACTGAACAAAAGAATGTGTTAGTTTCGAACACATATGTAAAGGAGGTTGACCAGATCACTTGGGCCCAATATGTGTTGTACACTAGATGAGAGCACACACACCTACAAATCACTATCTTTGGATAAAAATTTAAATTTCAGATAAACCTTTCTATGTAATAAACTCCCTTGATGACGAGTAGCAGTATAACTGGGTTCCATGTTATTACATAACTGAAAAAATAATGAAAAACGCAAAAAAACATTTAAATCACAGTGATTCCAATGTTCAGTTCTATGTTTCTATTATAGCGTAGCATAATTATGCTAGGTAACACAACATAGCACAATGTTAAAAGGTTAATTGCGTACTGTATAGTAAAAAACAACCCTAAAAAGAACCAAATACACAATGTGAAACATAAATTTGCTTCCAAGAAATAAAAAAATGCTTTCAATGTTATAGTATTGCCCACAGGCAAAGAAGACTGAAACCCACTGAATAAATTATAGTGCCTGTTGTTTCCTAAACATAACCTGTGTGTGCCTTCAAAGTGTTTGAGGAGGAGAGAAGCAGCAGGCTGGTTGAGGAACACCTACTGGGTCCTAATTGGTATCCACTGTTGTTAATGGCTTCCTGTGGCTGAGTGTTTACCTTCATTTGTTGTAGGCTTTGTTTCCCAGCTACTGACAAGTATATTTGTCTTTTTGTTAGCAGTGTATTCCAGTACATCTGACTCCATGCACCAAACTTCCCAGTCATGCACCAAACATCCCAGACAATGCCAGGAAAATGCTCTGAAACCCTACAGTTATCACGTATCCAGTCGGTTTTATTACTGCTTATTTATCTTATTACAAGATTCATATATATTTTCTTTATGTTGCTTTTAATATTCCACTTTTTGATTTATTATTTTATTTATGTGCACATTATGAATATGCATATTTAAATTTGTTCTTTTAAATATAGTAAAACAATGTATGTGCATTTGCAAACTTTAACCTTATGTTAGTGCTAGGGCTACAACAATAATATATACCTGTGTTGTGGGAAATTGCCACTTTAAGATATTTAGAATATTGAATGATCAAATGAATTAGAGGGCAATTTGACGTAGCTGCATTATGTTTAGAATTAGAAACCACATTCTCCTGAGCCTACAATGCCAGAGTTGGGCACACATGGGCAAACACAGGATTTTTAAAAGGGGGGTTTGACAGATTATAAATAAAACATATTGTGCAAAATGTTATATGGTAAATAAATTTTATTTAAATTTTACTTATGGCACATAATATATACAAGTGAAACTTAAATTAAGCTCATTCAATATATAAATATCTTTTATAAAAAAATCATTGGTCTCTTTGACTGTCCGATTATGCATTTGGACACCCTTGCACTGAATGGGATGAAACCAAGACGAGCTGGTCCAGTTGGATCCTGAACAGATTTTAGGAAGGTTAGGGTCCCAGTCGGACCTCCCGTCGGTGTATACTGGGCAGAATTTTTTACTCCAGGAGTTTGTTCTGAGCCTGCATTCAGATACCCCTGCACCATTTGGGATGAAACCAACGCGAGGTGGTCCATTTGGATCTGGGCCAGGTGTTACAGGGGCTAGGGTCCCAGTCGGATCTCCCATTGGTGAATGCTTGGCAGAACTTTGAATCGGGGAGATTGTTCTGGGCCTGACACTGGATGGATGACATTTAATATAAAAACACAACACTTGGAAGCCACCTCATGGGTGTGCTGGAAAAGCTGCTAATTATTTTTAAAACATTCTTTAAAATAAGACATATATAAGCAGTCTCCATCTCCTAAAGTATAACTCATCTCTGGAACCTGCACAACGACTTTACCTTCTTCAGTTTCACAAAGGTCCATGGTAGGAGCTGCTGCGCATGCCAAGATGCAGCAGCTCTTACCATGGACATTTGTGAAACTGAAGAAGTTAAAGTTGGGGTGCAGACAGTTTTGGCCATCTTGCTGTAGATTAGATATAGAGAGAAGGAGCCGCGGCACTTCTTTAAAAAAATCAGTTCTGCGGCCATTGTCTGACTGGATGAAGTAAGCAAGTTTTGGGCCATGTGAACTAGTAACCTTCCCTAAGTATGCCCACGCTTTACAAAGAAATATTGACATACATAGTTTAGTCTTTTGTCTACATTGTTAAAATTAAGACATGCATGTTACGGTGGCTCATCTGTTTACAATAGAGGCCATGTCCAGCCCATTGCTCTGACAGCCGATATGTCACTTCCCTCCCCAACGTCCCCTCTGTTACCAGGGCAACAGCCGGGATGCTCTGATAATCACTGCCGCGTTTTTTCCCAGGCCGGTTTGACAGCTTGGCGCATGTGTAGAGCACCATAATTAATTATGCAACCCCTGTGGCTAATTAGTAGGGCTGATGCCTTGAACTCTGGATTGGCTACAATCACTATTTAAGGCAGGGAGGGCTTAGCCTCCCTGCGATTATAGCGTCTGCGCACCACAATTACTGACTAGCTCCAGGTTTACTGTGGATACTCTGCCCAAACTCTGACTAACTTCTGTTGTGACTTCTGGCTAGTTTTGAACATTGCTTGTTTTCTGATTGCCCCTGACCTATGCCTGTCTACTGGATTCTTCTTGCTTGCAACCTGCCCTGAACTTTGGCCTGTTTCTAATTATCCTGTTTGCTACTGACCCATGACCGTGGGACTGTTACTGGTGTCGTCTTCTCTATTCTGGTTATCCTCCATCTCTGCACTAGGGTCATCATAGATAAACTTTTACTACACTAGAGTGAAGTCCTGGAGGCTTCCAAGTATCTGTGAGCGCTCCCAACTCTGTGGGTAAGGCGATTGCTATAACTGTCCATCAGTTTAAAAGGTTATCTTGGTAGCCGGTAGCTGTAACACATAACAGTGCCCCTAGCTCACATTGTGCCAAATAGACGTGCCCCTAGTTCCAATTATACCACACGGTAGTGCCGCCAGTTAATATTATGCCACAATAGTGCCCCTAGTTTCTCTTATGCCACACAGTAGTGCCCTTAGTTCAAATTATACCACACAGTAGCATTAAACACATATATTAATACTAATGTAGGTAGCTCTGTTTTCCTATGTGCAACTCACCTCTAGAGACACAGTAGATGTCTTTAGTTCTGCATCGGAACATGGGAGGAGCTACTGTAGCACTCCGTTTCTAGAAGCAGCTGAGTCATGGAAATTAGGGTGTGTCTGAGCTCCACTATTATTACATAGGTGTGCATAGAAAATAATAAGCTGCTTAATAATTTATTCATTTTGTTACCCTACAAATCCCCAGTGAACGCTTTTCTAATTGAAAATCACTCCTTTGAGCTAATTATTTGGGGTCTTGTCTCAGGGGCATCGCCCTTCTCTTGCAAATCAAGCATTATCCAACTAAAGTACCACAGATGTATAGAATAGACGCCTTAGACTGTGACAATATATGGGGTTTAGCACCTGATTTGTGTATGCAGCTTGCCAATGGAGAGTTTGACACTTATGAATACATGTTATCTGAATACTCAACAATGTATCCTGTCCTGGAATCTCTATACTTTCATATAAAGAATGGACTGAGAAACAAGCTATATTTAAAAAATAAGACATTTTTAACCTCTTATATTCAATCTAGCTGCTGCAGTGGTCAATTTCAGTTCAATGATTAAATAGTTAATGTGATCAAACTATAGCCTTTAAATATGTTGTGTAAAATCAATTATAATAATATTTTGAAATATAGTTTATTTAAAAAAAACACATAGTTTTAGTTATACTAATTGTTTTGCTTGCCCTCTGTATGCATTTGGTGATGTTTAGATCTTCCCATATATAGCAGTAAACGCAGTGGAGGCAGGGCCGGATTAACAATGGGCCTGATGGGGCTGCAGCCCCAGGCCTTTCCACAGAAATAAGCCCAGGCCAGCTAGGAGTAAAAAACTATATATATATATATATATATATATATATATATATATATATATATATTTGGGGTGATGGCACCTGGGTTGGGAAAGGGGGTTCGGGTTGATGAGCAATGAGTCTTGAGACTTCCCTGGTTGCGGTCTTCTAGTTAGAAAACAACAGGCAGCCACTCACTAGGTTTCCTGTTGGTAAGTTAGGTGGGGGCTGAGCCTACAGAGGCTGTGACTCATGTTGTGTAACTCGTGCTATACCAACTTCCACCCACTCCCAGACTGAGGTCACCGGTTCTCAGCAAAACAGGTAGGAACAATTTATTTTTAACAGGAATGTGACAAAGGGGGATATGTGACATATGTGATAACACAGGATATGTGGAAATATGAGATATGTGATATATGTGACAAAGGGGGATATGTGACTTACTGTATGTGACAACAGAGGATATATCAACAGGGGATATGTGACAAAAGGCCCAAGAGGGGATATGCGACAACAGGGGATATGTGATATATGTGACAACAGGCCCAAGAGGAGATATGTGACAACAGGGGATATGTGACAACAGGCCCAAGAAGCCATATGTGACAACAGGCTCAAGAGGGGATATATGACAACAGAGGATATGTGACAACAGGCCCAGTAGGGGACATATGACAGAAAGGGATATGTGACAGCAGGCACAACAGAGGACATGTGACAATAGGCCCAAGAGGGAATATGTGACAACAGTGATATATGACAACAGGTACAATAGGGGATCTGTGAATACAAGGGATCTGTGACAACAGGTCCAACAGGTGATATGTTACTACAGGCCCAATATGGGATATGTGACATCAGGGGATATGAAAACTGGCCTAACAAGGAATATGTGAAAAAATAATATGCATGCGTAAATGGCCCGAGTGTATTAGCATATGGATCAGTTCCTTTTCTTACACCAAACTTTTTCATTAGAGATTATACCCTGGTGCCACTGACAGTTAAGTGTGTTTGACTATTAATATTTTGAAGTCTGCTCAGATGTATGAACACTTGAAGAAATAATACTTTTATATAACAAATGCTAAGGACAAATCCTTTGGCCATTTGATATGTTAGGAGGTATGAAAATGACCAACAGCTGATAATCACATTATCACACGTTAATTGCACAGTTTGTTTACATCAATAAAAATATTTTGCTCTCTGTATTGGGTGGCTGCCTCTGTATGGTGTACCGGTCACAAGGTTGCTCTTTGTATTGTGTAGCAGTGACAAGGGTGCTATGTGTTGTGTGGTGGTCCCAAGGGTGCTATATATTGTTTAGTGCACCCAAGGGTGCTGTGTATTATGTGGCGGTCATAAGGGTGCTGTGTGGTCTTCTGCTACTGTAGCACATCCACTTCAAGGTTAGATATGCTGTGCATTCAGAGGTGCTCTTCTGCATTACTGTTTTTTCAAGCAGCACACAAATACTCTATAGCTTATTTGTACACTGAAATTTAAAGTTGATATTTGTGTGCTACATGAGAAAACAGTCAGTATTTAACTTATGTGCAAAACAGAAAACAGTTTGCACCCCTTGCATTGTAACATGGTTTTGTCCAGGAGACTGAAATAAGATACCTCTTCATTTAAGATCCTTAATGAATCAGGCCCCACATCTTCATACAACTTCCTATTCCTGTTGTACCCTTGAATTAAATATATTTTTCAGATTCTCTCCTAAACTACTGCTAGGCTTTGCCATATTTATAGCTTAAATAACCTTATTTATAGCCTAAATAAATCATTAGAGTAAGGGGAGTTTGGGGCTATTTTATTGCATGTGTAATGTTTCTATGTGTGAAGCTTTTTTATTACATTGCTCTTAGTGCACCTAGAAATATACTTTACTACAGGTTGGTGGAGATAAGGTCCTGTCTTATACTGTAATGGGATCATTCAAGCTCATTTGCAAATGCTCTCTGCGTAACACACTTTATACACAAAAATGCAAAATTTGGGGACAAGTGGTGGCTATGCTGGTCCATCCTCATGGGGTCCACACTCTACTCTTCTGTGAGGTCTGCGCATGCTCTGTGCTTCACTGTCTGCAATTCATCGTGGATTCTCCCTGGGGCTGATTATTCATAGGGCTGACACAAATGCAATGACCAATCCACATTCTACCTAACTCTCCAATTTATCTACAGTCAAGTGTAATATACATCTAAAAAGATATATTTTGTGTGCAAGTGGTTTGTGATATGTTGATATTTCTACTTTGTACTTTTCTTATTGTTATTCCCAAGGCCAAACAACACCTAGGTGATTCCAACTATGTAAGGGGCTGAAAAACATCTACCTCTACCAATTATTTTGCAAAGTATATTACACATCTTCAAAGTGGTATGAGCGTAGATTTGCACAAAAATGCAACATTTTTTAGATATTGTTATGTTTGTAGAAATCAATTGAGTGTCTACATTGCATCTTAGAATATCCCTTGGGCTGTTTAACCAAAGGCCTAAAAACAATGTTGTGGGCTATCCAACCCCTACCTCCCTTTACAAAGTATGTGTTTCCAGGAGTAATACACATCTTCAAAGACGTATTTTGTGTACACTGGTCTGAAAAACCGTATTATATATTAAAGGTAATGACTACATTAACAATGGGCACTCAAAACTTCCTAACTCAGCCATTTTTTTGTTAATATACATTTAGAAAGGAGTATTTTGTGTCTGTTGGTTAGTAAAAAATTTATAATTTTAGCATATTGCTGTAAATAGTACTATTAACAACAGTTAGGAAGCAGCTCAGTGCAGACAGGAATCCCTAAAATATGCAAAAGTAATATGTTTTTTTAATTTAAATTAAAGGACTTTTACTACGTGTGGGTTTTTGTATTTTCATATGTGGCACTACAGGTCACAGCACCCATGTGTGGGTGTTCTTGCAGACAAAATATGATTTTAAATTATTTCATTTAGTAGAGTCTAAATTTTTTATCAGGGAACTTGGTGGCCTAAAAAAAAGCTCAACTTAGGTTGAAGCAGGTTACAGCTATATTGAGGCTTATTCTTCACATATGCATAAAAATACAGATTTAGCCTAAATCTGTGCTTTATAAATAATTGTGAAATATGTATAAATGGGATGATGCTCATATTTTAAGCTTCATGCACATTTTCTTACAATGACATGCCTTAAAATATCAGCATTGTACAGTAGACATGTGTAAAGGCTATTTCCTCATATAGTTCAACCACTATATAGAAGACATGCGCTCTACACAAAATATAAAACTTTGTGGCATGGTTTAAAAATGGAAATTTTAGTTAATAGAGAATATTTTTGTATGACAATGTAGGTCTTTTTTTTGGAAGATAGTTGAAATAAATTAAAACTATAAATTTCAAATACATGTTATTAGTTCCCAGACATATACCGTGCTAGTCTTTCACACTTCTATGAAATGTGCACATCTATATTTCAAACTGTCAGTCTGCAGACTTTCCTAAGTAACTATGTGAGGCTGTTAAACTGACTTACTTGTGGTTAGAATTCCTTCCATAAGTATTGCATACACAAATTTAAAATCAAATGACTAGAACCAAACTAAAAGCTAAAAAATAAAGGTACGTATATAGAAAATATATAAATGTTGGTTGTTGTAGCTATTAATAAATTGTAATGTTTTCCAGTTTTATACCAATGCTGTTTTCAGTACTTTTTCATTTAAAGCAAGAACTGCAATTACTGCTATAGTGTTCTGAGAGAGGACTTTGAGGGCTATAATTAATTAAGTGAATCTCAGGTGGATTAATAATCTTAGTGTTAAACCCAAAACAAGCGCTTACCAGTCCTGGGTCCCGGATATATAATGATGGGGAGGAGGAGTCGCTGGCTCTGGGCAGTCCAATGCTTCTGTGGTCACTGGAATCTATACCTCCCAGCATGTCTAAAGAGTATAGAAGCAGGGAATGACATCAGAGGTTACTGGTTACAGACTAATTCGCACCAGAAAAGAGGAAGAGCGGAAATGCAGCTAGAGAGAAGGGTGGTGCAGCCATTGCCGTGATAGGTACATTACCATGCGGATTCAATGGAGAAAGAGAGAACTCTGCTAAACTTGCTGGGGAGCAGAAGAGTTGCTAAAAAAAAGCTGCATGTTTATTAGACAGCATACTTTGCGGGAGGGGAGATGTCATGCTGCCATGTTACTAGAGAGGGCTGCCAGAATCAGACAGGGACCTTTCATTGATTTAGAGGAGTCTGCCATAGCTAGACATTCAGCAGTCAGTGGTGGAGTGCAAGCTGCCAGACTCCCAGAGGCAATCCAGGCCCAATACAGATATCCAGAGGGAGTCATAATTCTTCCTGGAGATCCAAAGGGAGTCCAGATCACCAGACTGAGTCAATGTCGAGTCCAGAGAGAGTCCAAAATCATTACATTTGTTTGTAGAGTATCCTGATCTATTTCAGTTGTTCAGTTGTTCCAAGTACCTGCCTACTTCTACTTTACAGTGAACTACTGGGGACCCATCCAAGTTTCCAGATCTGGTCAGTGTACACAGCAAGTGTGAAAAATTCACAGTATAGTGCACAACACCATACATGTACTAATCACCAGTGTAGCCTGAACTAGAGTTCTGGCCTTGATGTTCCCAAAACAGCTGGGTCTACTCCTCTGCCACATTAAGTCTACGCCCTAGTTGACTAGTTTATGCAAAGAGTGAACATTTAACATCATATTGCTACTATCCTAATTGTGAAGTGTTTAAACTGGCTATCATTGTCATGATTGATCATTTGTCAATGTACTGATTATTCCATTGTCTTTTATTACCAATTTTCATTACTGAATGCTATATCATTGTATTATTGTTCAGCTAATCCTTTGTACTGAAATTGTACTATTGTCTCATCCAATGTTATCTCCGCCACTTAAACCTTTTCACAAATAGAGTCCATTTTACTTAATCGTTATTTAAGTTTCCCGGACAGTTAATAAGTGTGCCAAGTGTCTTTTTCCCCTTTTTCCTAGTGTGTTTTTGAGTTATCAACAGTCATTTATTGTGAGTTGGGTGGACTGAGGTTTCCAGAGTCAACCCCTGGTAGACCTTGCAAAGATCTGCAACCATGAAGAGAGAATACAACTTGTGGAGACATTGCACTTGAAAAAAAGTAGGACTAACCAGTGAAATTTGCCACCCCTCCAGATACGCTGAGGTACATGGCGCCATAGGGACTACATAAGACAAGGCCTCTTCTGGTCTAGACCATGCAGAATAGTGCAAAAGTGGACCTGACTGTTTTTTTAAATCTTTTCCCCCCATTCTCTGCCCACACTAATTTGCCAGTGGACAGGTTATTAGGTACTCATGTCTTACACATGTTACTGACTATTTAAACCGTGAGAGTATTATGGAGGAAATCTCACTCACTGGCCGATTTCCTTCACTTTAAATTTATTCTCTCCTCCTATAAATTTATTCTCTCCTTCCGCCCTTGCCCTTTCCCATGCCAAACAATCCTTCTTTAAGTACCTAATTTCTTCTCAATACTCCAATCTCTGCTGCCTCTTTGCCACGTACAACTCTCTCCTCAGACTCGACATCTCCTCCTCGCCTCACTCTCCCACCACCCTCATTGTTCCACCTTCCTCCAACAACCAACTCTGGTGCTCCTTCCGCCTTACTTCAGGTGAAGAAGTCCACTCACTCATTCTTTCCTCTCACCTGTCTACCTGCCACCTGGATCCCATCCCTTCTCACCTACTTCACTGCATCTCCCCGCAGCCTGCTCCTATCTTGCACACCTCTTTAATCTGTCACTCTCCACTGGCATTGTCATCTCTTCCTTTAAACAAGCACTTATCTCCCGCATTCTTAAGAAACCCGATCTTGACCCTACCTCTCTCTAACTACCGCCCAATTTCACTTCTCTCCTATGCCTCTAAACTACTAAAGCGTTTTATCTGCAATTGCCTTACCAGGCACCTCTTGGAAAACTCCCTACTTCACCCCCTTCAATCTGGCTTCCGCCCCCTCCACTCCACTGAAACCGCCCTGGCCAAAGGTACTAACGACCTCCTCTTGGCCAAATCGAGGGGTCACTTCTCCCTGCTCATCTGGACCTCTCTGCAGCCTTCAACACCGTGAACCACCCCCTCCTGTTGCAGACCATTCTTTCTCTCTGTCTCGCTGGCTCTGTCCTCGCATGGTTGACCTCCTACCTCACAAATCGCTCCTTCTCTGTTTCCACTCCTCACTCCTCAACCCCCTCCACCCTCCCTCTGTTCTTGGCCCTCTACTCTTTTCTCTGTACGCTATATCCCTGGGTGATCTCATCTCTTCTTTTGGTCTCCAGTATCACCTTTACGTCGATGACATTCAACTGTACATCTCTTCTCCTGACTTTTTTCCCCTCCTGTATCATGTATCTGAATGTCGCTCCAGCTTCTCCCCTTGGATGTCCTCACGTTTTCTCAAAATCAACATTGCAAAAACTGAACTCATTGCTTTCCCTCCTTATAAATCTGCACCCCATCTTGATCTCTAATCACAGTTAACAATGCCACCATCTCTTATGTTCCCCAACTCCGCTGCCTGGGTGTCACCCTCAACTCCTTCCCCTCTTTTTCCCTCAACATTCAAACTCTTGCGCAATCATGTCAATTCCAACTACGTAACAGTGTCCGCATCCGGCCCTTCCTATCTCAGGATGCCACCAAAACCATTATCCACACACTCATCATTTCCCATCTTGATTACTGTAACCTTCTCCTCACCGGCCTCCCTCACTCCCATCTCACCCCCTTTTGCTCAATACTCAACGCGGCTTCAAGACTTATCTTCCTTTCCTCTACCTCCCCTCTCTGCCTTGGCTTACACTGGCTCCCTTTCCCCTACAGAATCCTTTTCAAACTCCTCACCCTCATCTACAAGGCCCTCTCCCACTCCACTGTCCCTTATATCTCTAACCTCCTCTACATTCACACTCCCATCCGTTCCCTACGTTTGGCCAATGACCGTCCCCTCTCCTCCACCCCGATCACAATATTCCATGCCAGAATACAAGATTTCTCCTGGGCTGCCCCCTTCCACTGGAACAACCTCACTTCATCCGGCTGTCCCCTAATCAGTGCACTTTCAAATGGGCATTTAAAACTCATCTGCTCCTTAACGTCCGCCAGCCATTCCCCTAACCTTCTCCTTGCTTGTTTTGCTCACCTCCTTATTCCCTGTAAAGTGGATAATCAGTACCAACAGATTGTGTTGGTGTAGGTGTGTCTGTGTGTGCATGTGTGTGCGTGAACTTCAGTGGGAGAATGGGAAAGGCAAATATCGTAATTGACGGTACATTTGGCCTAGGATAGGAGATGAAATGTTCCAAAATAGCAACACAGTGACACATATATTAACATTGCTGCCTCATAGGACAAAGGCTTTGAGCTCCATTCTGACCAAATAATCTGTGTGGGGTTTCTATGTACTCCCAATATTTGCTTTTGTTTCCTCCCATCATCCAAAAACATACTAATATTAAAGATTAATAATAATAATAATAATAATAATAATAATGTCGCAGGTGTTTAGAGGATTGTCCACCAACAAGAAAACATCCAGCCAGAAATAATCCTATTGTTGAATACAGATTGTTGATGTGATAATTGAAGCTGACAAAACTTATGCAGAGTAACAGACGGGATATAGTTGATCATCTTGTGTTTACAACTTGTCATATCTTGTAATAGATGTTGCATGGCAGCTGATATACATATATGTTGCAGTGGGCAAAGTAATACAAGTACTGGACTGGTTTATTTAAAAAGCATTGGTTGCTGTAGTGGACTTTAGTTTCTGTTGTTTTACGCTGATTTAAGTACTAATATATTATCAATATTATTAGTGTTTATAAAGCGCAAATTGTATACACTCCTTTATAAATGAAAAGTAGGTTAATACAGGAGAGATCTCCGATTTCTCCTGTTTTAACCTCTTCATAAATTGCATGAAGAACGTCGATAGTCAATCTCTGGAGGAAACAGCTGTTTTCTCCGGATTTTTGGTATAGCGCACTTTATTAAATAGACCCTCCAAGTCTCTTAATACGAGTAGCGCCTATGTTAAAACTGTTAAAATACAACCGGATATCTCAAGGTTGTTTCCGATCAAGTGCATCACATCTTGACAGCATTGTACCCATGTGCTCATGTTTTTTTTTTTAGCAAGGTAATGCTGTACAAAGATTTTAAAAATATTAAAGTAGTTTCAGAAACAATGGATTCATCCTACCAAAGTAGCCTCACAAAATCTTGATCCAGATATGCAGCCGTTGGATCATATTAAACACGTTGAAGTCAACATCTGCCATAATATCTGTGTTGCATCTCTAACTCTACACTGGGGGGAAATTGCTAGCCAGTAATTAATTGTGGCTTCTTTGTCGAATTGGTGGACAAATATTTGCTCAAATTTGTCACTGTCTTAATGGTTCAGTTCTACCCACTCCAGAATTAATCTCTCCCCCACAGCCAACCTGCCTCTGACCCCTGATCTACCCAGCCTATCCTTTTTTTATTTGCATGCACTTATTTAGTGGTCATCTAGTTTATATTATGAATTTGATTTACTCATCTTTTGCCAGTCTTGCTTATCTTCTATTAAAATAGTATGGTCACTGGCTCTGGTGCACCAGAGGGAGGGGACACTCTATATCAGAATTTCAATCTCCATTCTAATTTCTTGCCTTATTATGACTATTTTTGTTTAAGTCTGCTTTGCAACACTGGACATAATTTATAAGCACTGATTTTGAAAACAGTGACTAATTGCAATGCTCAACAAGTCTGAGGGAAATTGTGAGCAGGGATGCTCACCCTGTGTAGTACAGTTCAGCACAGGACTAATATACTGCAGGCCACAACTGAACAAACATACTGTAGTTGACTGGTAACTCTGCTAGGGCTGTTTAAATTGATGACTGACATAATACTGTGCTACATAAAATTATGTAATTATATTTATAATGTGCATCTCTATGGCGCCTTCTTATCATTAACAATATCCTGCTTACAAATGAACACTTGTTTAATATGTAGTAAGGAAGATACCATTCCTATTTCCCCGGTGTCTGGCAACAGAAATGGATTGAGGATTAGGTCATGCTCTGGCTTAGCGTTTGAGAAGAAATAATATAATATTTCTTATGAATTCCTCACAGTACTCTTGAGATGACTTTACTTATTGGTTTGAGAATAGGGAGGATTAGTGGACATATCACCAAACTGTTAGAAGACCTTTTCTGCCCTTTCATCTATGCCACATATACACGTAGACCACATGAGCTTATATTTGCTTTGCCTGGTCAATGACAAATACTGTGTTCCTTAACTTTATCCTTGTAAATGTTGGTCTGACTAAGTCAAGATATATTGTTCACAGTTACTTGACAAAATAATCAAATGAATAAGCAATCCTTTCAACTAGGTAAAATGAATACAGTTTAATTCACAAGAAAATCATTTTCACTAGTTAAGATATTTAACCTTTTGGCAGCTAGTAAAAAAAATTATGTCAGCTGAAAACACTAAATTATTCAATCTGTTGGGGTAAGTCTAAAAAACCATAAGTAAGACAGAGCACAATAGTTGTTTCCTCATTGTTTTTGTGATGCCATGCACCAACAATTGAACAGTTATGCCTGCTTTTACAGATATACAGTATGAGTCTCATTTAGAGTCAGACGCAAAGTCCATCTAAGACGTGTAGGAGTGGGAGTGTGCCGCAACTTGGTAGGGTATTACAAGTAGCATGCAACCCTAGTTGCATCCCAAGCGTAATAACCTACCGAGCTGCGAGCAGTTTGTGCAGCTAGCTAACTACTTGCGCCACCTAATTCCTGCAGCACATGTTTAGCCCTTTTTTGACGTGTGTTGCGTCTGCTCCTTACTGCGTCTAGGATTTACTTACGGGGGCACACCTTCACAATTCCGCATTCCGACCTTTCCCTTGTAGTAAGCCGCAAACTGTCGCAAGTGTAAATTGCGTCCAAGATACAAGCGGATATGGTGCTTGCTGCACATGCGTGATAGTGTTTTTTTGGTCGATGCGCCTAAAACGACTTTGCGTCCGACTCTAAATGAGGTCCTATGTGTGCAGATTAATGTGGAAAAATTATGTTATATGTGAATAGAGCGCATCTTTGACATTAAGCACTGTATGGTCATTGGCAAAAAAGGGCATTCAATGAACACAAATGCAAATATAAGATTGTGTCATGTGTGATATTTTAATGAACTTCATTAAGTGTGCATTACTGAAGTTGCTTATGTTTTCACATATTTCCACAAAGGCTTTGTATATGTGTAAAACAGAATTTGACATACAGTAACCAAAATTGGCTAGTGCTTTTAATGGGACGCTTTGTGCATACATCAGACGCACATTGATCTGCACCCATGTATATAGCAAAATTTAAAATGCAAAGTTGTGAAACTTGAAACAAAGGTGGCTATGAATTCCCTTTACAGTTATGAGTTATTTATTTATGTCACTGAGGGGGGTGTCTTATTTTGAATCCCGTTTTTTTAAACACACTGGGGCTGATGCTGCATTGCTGCACATATGCACCAAAAAAAGCAGCATGTAAAAATAGTAACATTTGCTTTCATAGCCAAAGACACATTCACTATTAGGTTTTGATTTAAATAAAAAAACTCTATACTACAGTAAGTATAATCTTCCTCATATAAAAATAAAAGCAGCAAAAAATGTATTCTAAAATACACCAGAAAATAATCTGCGTCTCCATTAGGTTTTGCCTCAGTTGCATATACATGAACATACCATTGCTATACTTAGACTGCACTTGACCGTCCTCTCTCTCCCATGTTACCACTTGCACCTCCAAGCGTAATGATGTGTCTGTGTCACATGCGACCAAATCTGTAGGGGCATGGATTTTATTTTTGTGGGATGGGAAAGTACAAATTTGTGTATTTTATGGTACTAACTAACAGGTGTACACCCAAGTCATCATAGTCCCCAATGTCTTAGCATGTTTCTCTTTGTCAATTCAGTGATAGCGCATCTTGAAAAGAGTTGGGAGCCCTAAAACAGGCTGTTCCTGAATTTTGCCACTGTATGTGGTTTCAATTTTTATATTTACATTTCTAGTAATAAAGATATCTTATTGCAAAACAATACGCTGTACATCTATCCAACATGCACTATTTTAAGTAAACAAAAGTCAGCTTTAGTTAAATGAAGGGGTAGTTTAAATGTTAATAATCAGAATTTAACTTGGCGTCATTGTTGTGGAAAGTTGTTACACAGACATTGAGGTGGGACATTATGAACCGGGTATATATTATGCCTGATTTTGAAATTTTAAGGATGATTTTAGAAGATTATTAGTATATTTGGAATAATGAACTATTGAATGAGGTATTCTGATTTAAAAAAAAGTCATGTGTGTGAGTGGTCTTATGATCTTTTTTAATGGGTCACACATCTTTTTCAAACTCCTGGTACTGTTGCTGGTGGTTCCTCTGAAGATTCTCTAGTGAAATCTTAAATTCTTTGGCGCATTTATCTTGGTAAAAGAAATACATCTTTGCAAAAGCTCAAGTGTTCATTTAGGAGAACAAGACCCAATGTCTTGATGAATTTATGTAGTTTATCGGTACACAGTATTATTATTACACCGATACAGTGTTCTCCCCATAAAATTTTGCAAGCCGGGTAGCATTAAGAGGTTTGGAGGTTATTGCCTACACCTGCCAGGACAGGTCACACTGGTGGTCCGTGGTCTAACATACACTGCTGGCTGTAGTGCTCACATAGTGCTTGTTGTAATAGGAGAAACAATGGTTTACTCTATTATAATAGGACTCTGGGCTCCAAGAGCCGGGTGGCAAGTAAAAACAGCCGGGTGGAGCACACTGCTGATATATTGTGATCGCATTGATATTTAGCGTGAGATAAAAAAAATAGGGGTCATTTCCTCAAATTGCACCTACATCAAATGTTGAACAAAGCTCGTCTGCAACATCAACTCTGCCTTTTGTCAAGTTATGAAATTTATTTCCTGTTTCTTCTATTCTCCGGTTAACTTGTCAATTTGTTCTTCATGGTGTAAACTTGACATAATCAAAACCATCTATTATCAACATCTTTTTGAAAACCAAATCTAGATGAATAAACATCGCTACACAGGTTTTAGTGAACTCTGGAGGAATTTGCTTTTATTTTGATGCAAAACATCACATACTAAAATGGCACGAAATTGTTACACCGGCATTGAGGTTTGGTCATAATAACCTTTTTGGAGTTTACACTCATCTTGTTCTCTGCGCTGACTCTGGTTGACTGAGTAGTAGCCGGAAACAGGTAGGGGGGAGTTTTAACTCTACCTACTAAGAGGTTTGGCTACGTTGCTTAACTAAGTAAAAAGATACACGTAATTTAAAACACCTCGGGTCATTATGACCTAACCTCAATGAAACTAGGTTAAAGTGGACATTTGCCAACATGTGAATTTCTGTTTCTGACCATAAGCCTACAAAGGATGTTCTCCAATGTATCAGCACTTTTCCTTATAGAAATAAGCAGGGATCCTCTGCATTAATTCCAGTTCAGAGTTATCCGCTCATGTGTTTTTTCCCTAAAGTTGCAAACTTGTATATAAATATACTAGAAGATCATAGTGATATAAGAGGAAGAAACAGCTTGACACTTTCATTTATACATCTATTTGTTATATCTAGCAAGACTGTCAGTTTAACTAATTTTGTGCATCTCAAAAAAAGATGAACTATAATCTACAGTATTCTAATTTGAGGGTGTTTTTTTTTAACAAGTTGCTCACCCCAAAGTATAGGGAAAGTGTGAAAATGTTAAATAAATGTTAGTGTTGAAAATGTTAAATAAAATTAGATAAAGTAAAGATACATATATCAGCAATTGGAATGTAGTATAATAAAAGTGAAAAGTGGTATATTTTGATACAAGATAAAAAGCAAGCTAATTGTGTCTAATGACAGTGAAAAAATATGACACATTTATAGAGAAAGGTGAAAGTTGATTTTTTTATTGTAAAACTCACCTACTGTTAGGCTGCTGGCCCTGATCACCAACCCACAGAACTAGATTACGGAGATCTTAACCTATAGCAGCCGCCTGTCCCTTAGAGCTTGACGCGCTCACCGGTACTCGGATGCTCCCAGGACTTAGCTCCAAGTGTAGTGTGGGTTGGTAATGCAGAACCAAGGCCAGGAGACTGGTAGAAAGCAGCTGGTAGACAAACGATAGCCATGGTCAAGGGTCACAGGCAAGCAGGATAGTCAGTAAACATGCCAGAAGTCGGGGTCGCGGGCAAAGTAGCAGGGTCCAAAGTACAAGCCAGAAGGGTCAGGGTCACAAGAAAGCAGGCAAGGTCCAAATCCAAGCAAGGGGTCAAAACACGGGAGATCCAAACAGAGTATCCACAGGACAGCAGCAGGGAACCAGGGGTTAAGGAACTCCGACACCCAGGTTTCCTAGGGAATTTTTTGAAAAATTCCTTCAGATGTTTTGAAGCATGAAGTCGTCTTCGCGGGACCCAGGACCACTCTTCCAAACCACGATTCCTCCATTGTACTAGGAAGTGCACCTGACCCTGTACTCTTTAGGAGTCGAGAATCTTCTGAATGATGTATTTTTGCGGTTTGCTCCGATTCTGCAAACTCAAACTTGAAGGCTGGTATTGGTCAGAGTATAGTACAGGCTTAAGCAGAAAGCAATGGAATGTCTTGGGCATCCTCAATGAAGCAGGAATTTTTAATCTGAAAGCTACAGAATTAATCTGCTTGACAATGAGGAAGGGACCGATGAATTTAGGCTCCAATTTCCTGCAAGGCTGTCTGAGCCTAATATTGCATTTTTTGCAAAAAATGAGGCTTGTCTTAACGAGGACTGTACTTTCTTCCAAATGGCTTTAAGATTAATGGCTGTGGAATGAATCTGCGGAATACCAGCGGATTTTAAGGGATTACAAAGAATTGGACCTGGGAGGAAAACCAAAATTACAGTAGAATGGAGAAGTTTGAGTAGATGAATGACATGAATTATTATAGGCAAATTCTGCCCAGGGTAACAAGGAGGACCAGTTGTCGTGAAATTCGGAAGTGTAACATCGTAAGAACTGCTCTAAGGACTGGTTAAACCTTTCAGTTTGCCCATTAGACTGAGGGTGGTATGCAGACGAGAGGCTAATCTTGATCCCAAGAAGGGTACAAAAAGATTTCTATAATTGTGCTATGAATTGGGAACCACGATCAGAAACGATGTCAGTAGGAAGTCCATGGAGACGGAATATATGCTGGATGAACAGAATAGCGAAATCTCGAGCACTAGGGAGCCTGGGTAGTGGTATGAAGTGTGACATTTTGCTGAAGCGGTCAACTACCACCCATATGGTGTTGTGTCCTGCAGAGAGTGGCAGATCGACTATAAAGTCCATTGACAAGTGTGTCCAGGGTTTTTCAGGAATGGGCAATGGAACCAACTGGCCTGCAGGATGACTCCTTGGGACTTTATTCCTGGCGCAACCCTCACAAGACAGGACATAACTCTTGCCGTCAGCAGACAATGATGGCCACCAGACAGTACGGGAGAGGATCTCCAATGTTTTCTGAATTTCAGGATGTCCGACAGTCTTACTATCATGTGCTTCTGCAAGAACTGCCTTCCTTAAATGAACTGGAACAAATAAACATCCCTCCGGAGTATTATCAGGAGCTAATCTTTGAAACCTTTGAAGTGTGATGCTCAGGTCTTGGGTTCACCCAGCATGGATTATGGAAGAGGGAATGATAGGCTCCGGATTTGTAACTGGAACATGGTGTGCCAAGAAACTTCTAGACAAAGCATCTGCTCGGACATTTTTAGAACCTTGTCGGTAGGTGATGACAAAATTGAAACGGGTGAAGAATAACGACCAACGGGCCTGTCTGGGGTTCAGGCATTTGGCCGACTGTATGTATTGTAAATTCTTGTGATCCGTTATAACAGAAATTAGATGTGTAGTGCCTTCCAGCCAGTGTCGTAACTCCTCAAAGGCCCATTTGATCGCCAATAGATCCCGGTTATCCACATCATAGTTGGCTTCTGCTGAAGAGAACTTACGGGAAAAGTAGGCACATGGATGCAAGCGGTGAGTATGGGGGCACTTTTGAGATAAGATGGCACCAGCACCGACGTCGGAGGCATCGACTTTTAGAACAAACGGTATTTCGGGATCTGGGTGTCTAAGGACCTGAGCCGATACAAAAGCTTTCAAATGCGGATATTGCTTGAGACGACCAGTTACCTGAATCCATTCCTTTACGGGTCAAGGCGACAATAGGAGCCACAATGTCAGCAAAGCCACAAATGAACCTTCTATAATAATTGGCGAAGCCCAGGAACCTCTGCACCGCCTTGAGATTATTTGGTTGTACCCAATCCAGGATAGCCTGGACCTTGGTTGGATCCATGGAGAATCCCTCAGAAGAGATTACATAACCCAGGAAGGATACCTTCTGCACCTCAAACTCACACTTTTCTAGTTTAGCGTAAAGGTGGTGTTCTCGTCATTTCTGTAGAACTTGTTTGACGTGACCCTGATGTACAGATAATGATTTAGAATATATGAGGATATCATCTAAATAGACAACCACAAAATGATCAAGGAACTCCCAAAGCACTTCAATAATCAGATCTTGGAACACTGCAGGTGCGCTGCTAAGACCAAACGGCATGACCAGATACTCATAGTGGCCAGAATGTGTATTGAACGCCGTCTTCCATTCATCTCCTTCTTTGATACGGATGAGGTTATATGTTCCACGAAGATCGATTTTTGTGAAGACTGTAGCACCTCTTAATTGATCGAATAATACGGAGATGAGAGGAAGGGGATAGGTGTTCTTTACTGGTCCAGAGACCAAATCGATGTAATGAGATTTAGTCCTCGATAATCGATACAGGGTCTTAGTCCTCCATCTTTTTTAGATACAAAGAAGCATCCGGCTCCTACTGGAGATTTAGATAGCCTGATGAAACCTTTCTCTAAGTTTTCATCAATATATTCCTGCATCGATTTGGTCTCCGGACCAGAAAGAGAGTACAAGCGTCCCTTGGGTAACTTGGACCCAGGAATAAGCTTGATAGCACAGTCGAAGTCACGGTGAGGTGGTAAGGTGTCAGCAGCCTTTTTGGAGAACACATCCCAGAACTTATGATATTGTGAAAGAAGCTGCTCAGGAATAGACTGAATGATTCGCAGAGGCAGAGTTAAGCAAGACTGTGCACAATAAGAGCTCCACTGGACATTTTCTCCTTTCACTCAATCCACAACAGGGTTATGATGGGAAAGCCAAGGATGGCCCAGAATCAACAGAACCGACGGACAATCAATAAGGAAGAAGGTCATGGACTCTAAATGGAGAGCTCCTATGTTCAATTGTAGTAGCGGAGTCTCCCAAATAATCTTGCCTCCAGGCAACGGACTCCCATCTAAGCCACAGACTGTAATGGCAGATTTGAGCTTCACAGTTGGAATCCCAGCAGAGCGGACAAACCCGATGTCGAGGAAGTTGCCTGCAGCTCCACTGTCAATGATGTCCGAGCGGGCCATAGAACCAGCACCAAAAGTGACTTGTGCGGGAATCAGGACAGCATTCTTTGGGGAAACAATTTGCAGACCTAGGTGAACATTCCCCTCGTTCCCTAGGCATGCTCTTTTCCCGATTTGTTAGGACACAAGCGGGAGAAGTGGCCCTTAGTACCACAATAGAGACATAGGCCTTGTGACCGTCTCCTGTCTCTTTCCTCAGGAGAGAGGCGATACGCCCCTAACTGCATAGGCTCCTCAATATCCGTGGGAACGGGAATAAATGCAGACGAAAAGGAAGATGCCTCTTTCTCTGTCTTCCTCTCCTTAATTCTCCTGTCAATTTTAATGGCGAGTTGCATAAGATTCTCTAACGAGGTGGGAGAAGGGTACTGCACAAGTGAATCTTTAATCTGCTCTGACAGTCCTAGGCGAAACTGGCTGCGTAAAGCTGGATCATTCCATTCACTGTCAGGCGACCATCTGCGGAATTCAGCGCAGTATTCTTCTGCCGACCGCTGACCTTGCTTTAAGGCCCGTAGATGAGCCTCAGCGGAGGCCACTCGATCCGGGTCATCGTATAGCAGGCCTAATGCATCAAAGAAAACTTCTACCGACTGCATGGTAGGACTCATCTGAGGCAGAGAGAAGGCCCAAGACTGGGGGTCACCCTGAAGGAGGGAGATGATAATCCTGACTCTCTGTTGTTCTGAACCAGAAGACCGAGGTCTCAGGCGAAAGTTGAGCTTGCAGCTCTCCTTAAAGTTCCGGAACAAGGCTCTATTTCCAGAGAACCGGTCCGGTAGGTTCAACTTGGGTTCACAGGTGGGACCTGACATAACTTGTGTAGCCTTGGAGGTCTCCTCTTGAGCGGATAATCCCTGGACCATTTAATACAGGGTGTCAACATGGCCAGCCAGAACTTGAGATTGAGACAATTTGGTTTCGCTTTCATCCATTCCAATTTTTGTCTCCGGAATTTCTGTATGGCCGGTTATAATGTTAGAACAGATTTGGTAAAAGAAAAAAAGAAATGATCTAATGGGGCACTCTAATGGGCAAGAAAATATTTTTCATTATTTATTTAAGGTATTGATAATCTGTTAAATACGTATTTAACAGATTATCAATACCTTAAATAAATAATGAAAAATATTTTCTTGCCCATTAGAGTGCCCCATTAGATCATTTCTTTTTTTCTTTTACCAAATCTGTTCTGAGTAAACCAATGATAGGGTGCACCTAGCCTCTGGTGGTGTAGTGAATGCTATGTAGCTAGACCAATATACACACCCCGAGGAATTGTATGGGTTACCTGTTGCGGTTTTCTTTCTAGTTCAAAACCGGTTATAATGTTAGGCTGCTGGCCCTGATCACCAACCCCCAGAACTAGATTACGGAGATCTTCGCCTGTAGCACCCACCTGTCCCTTAGAGCTTGACGCGCTCACCGGTTCTCGGATGCTCCCAGGACTTAGCTCCAAGTGTAGTGTGGGTTGGTAATGCAGAACCACAGCGGCGGGCCAGGAGACTGGTAGAAAGCAGCGGGTAGACAAACGATAGCCAAGGTCAAGGGTCACAGGTAAGCAGGATAGTCAGTAAACATGTCAGAAGTCGGGGTCACGGGCAAAGTAGCAGGGTCCAAAGTACAAGCCAGAAGGGTCAGGGTCACAAGAAAGCAGGCAGGGTCCAAATCCAAGCAAGGGGTCAAAACACGGGAGATCCAAACAGAGCATCCACAGGACAGCAACAGGGAACCAGGAGTAAGTCAGCAAACTGTAACAGCAAGCTATAACCGGCAGTGAGGCTCAGTCCTCACTGCCTTAAATACTACTGCCAGCCTATCAGAGCCTAGCTCTGAACTTACTCACAGCCCCTGCCTGATACACAAAATAGATTAATTAGCCTACAGGCTGAACATATCAAGCTGAGCTAACAGGCCACTTAATCAGCCCACAGGCTGTGATACCTGTCCGCGCATGCGCCCAGAGCGCCCAGGGACGGTTTGTGGTGTCTGGAGCCGGAGGAAGCATTCTGGACACCAATCTTAAGCTGGGTACACACTACAGAATTTTTCACCAACTTTTTATGCCGATCGATTTTACATCCGATCGGCGGTCCGATCGCTCGGTCCATGGGCTGCATACACACTAGCCTTGTTTCAGATGATAAAGGGAAGAGCGGACGTCCCTTTAGCGACTTTTTACAGCTGTCGTGAGCAATGATTTTAATTTCGTACACACTGAAGCAACATTTGCGGGGCATGTAACGATATACCAAAGACAATAGCATAAAGGGACAGAGCTTTCACAATAGTAACACCCAAAACCGCATAAAAAGAGAAGAACACACCGTCTCTTCATTCATTCCTATAAAATAGAAGTTTATTACCATACATGAAATTTAGAAAAAACATTTAACTTGTAAAGTGCAATGCAACAATTATTCCCTAATAATAAAATCCTTTCACATTTAATGGTCCTGTATGGGTTAAAGTAATAGCCCAAAATCTCTATACACAAGGTTATTATACACGAATAGGCATTGCCCACAATGCTTCATTCTCTGTGGGCAGCATCGCTGATTGGTCCACAGCAAAATCGAACGCCCATTTCTGAGTGTATAAAATGACAGGGGCCTGTCTGGCGCCGAGGAACGTGAGAAAATGGCGGGTGAGGAGAAGGTGTCAGTGGAGGTTGCAGCTATGGAGATGGAGACTGAGTCAGAGATGGTGATGGAATGGCCAAAAAATGTTGAAAAAGTTAAGGTGGGGGATGGAGATGCTCAAGAAGAGCAAAGAGCAAAGCCAATGAGCCCAAGAGAGGTGGAGATGATTTTAAAAGTACTGGACCAGTGCGACTACGACACTAAAGAAAATTGAGTAGCACATGTAGTGTACCTGTTTGAAGGACTTTATTTCATTCTAGTTTCACACGAAGCAATGCAAACGCCTGATTTGTAACATAGATTTTTTTGCGTCCGAACGAAGAATTAACAGTGAGAAGGCCTGTTTAGATACCACTGATACCACTAATGTAACACAATAAAAAAATTATGTTGAATACCAAGATATGAAAGAAGTTATACACAAAGGTATTTCACTGAACATTGTTTAGACAACTAAATGCTTTGGGCACATACCTGTACCATTATAATAACCAAAATGGCGCCTGTTTTCCAGAATATATGGAGGTTAAGCTCACTAATATTGCGATTGTGCCAGAGGGACCAGAACATAAACTGATCTCGAGCAGTGTGCAAGGTGAGCAAATGAGAGTAGTTATGGTGTTGGATATAGATTACAGATAGATACAGATTACAGATGGTAAACACTTTTTATTTCCTTATTTTGTTAGGTAAAGAAATCAAAGGGAATATAAACCCAAGCGACATGAAGAAAAAAAATTAAAAACTTTGAGAAAAATTTTGTTGAAATGTATATGCTGTTTGGAACTGTTCTGCCACAAACCACTAGCACCTTTAAAGTGTAATACTATTATTTTCACTTGTCATATTCTGCAATAAAAAAAATTGTACTTTTTCCTGTAATAAAACTGTTGCATGAAGTGTTCACACTGTGTGGTTTATTCTGGGTATTTTACAAATGTTAGTTAATAAAGGTTAATATGACTTTATAAGTTTAATACTTTATAAAGGTATAAGTTTATAAAGGGTAAATATGAATAGGTTCCCAATATAGATGCAAAGGGTAATAACACACGTGCTTTACACAAGTGTAATGGTCTGCAGCAAGACAGGTGCAATACACATCTATACAAAATACAAGTCTGTGATGTGCGGATACCGCACCACGTGGAACTGATACAGGCATCACAAATTTACATACACACGCCCCCCAGGTTAAGGAAGTATCGGAGGATTATCGCGGATCGGTCGGAAATTTATACATACTACACAAGGAGATTGGAACGAAAATATTGAACGGTACGACCGACCAAATGAGGGGACAATCGCCCATTTGGGCAGATTTTCTACCATCGTGTCACTACACACACTGACCCGACTTTCGAACGAGTGGTCGTATGTCGGTTGGTTGAGCCGATTATTGTACAAAAGCCCTGTAGTGTGTACGCAGCTTTAGAAAGTGGTTTTCAAGATATGCAACTACTTCTGTCAACTAGTATTCAATTAGCATGATTCTTACTATCTATGTTACCTCCCTGATGCCAAGCAGCATTTCTCAGCTTTGTGATAGAACCAACACTGAGGCGTGAAAACAGATCATATTACTAATGCATATTTTAAGAAGACATTTCATGTTTAAAAATGTTCTAAGAGCTTGGATTGTCAAACTTTTAATTAAAAACATTGTGCTAAAAAATGGAGAGGAAAGTAATATATATATATATATATATATATATATATATATATATATATATATAGCTCTACTTCAAATTCTGTATATAGTAGTAGAAAAAGAAAGAGATAGTCTTTCAGAAAATAGAAAAGATGGGTTAGAGGGGTTAGGTTTCAGTGCATGGGGAAAACAAAACATGTTTTGGCTTCTCCATGACTATTTCTGAAGTGGTGTCAAATTAGAGATGGGCGGGTCCGGTTCTCCGAGAACCGAACCCACCCGAACTTTGGGTATCCGAGTACCGAGCTGAGCAGCTCGGTACTCTCCCGCCAATTCCGAATCCAAATCGAGGCCGAACGTCATTGTGACGTCGTCGGATCTCGGGACTCGGTTCTCGCGATACTTCAACTTTATAAATACACGCCTCCACAGCAATCCATCGCCATTTGACAGAGGGAGAGAGCAGGGTGTAGTCATAGGCTAATTAGAGCAGGGACAGAGAAAGAATACAATATTGTTCTTGCAATTGCTCTAACCAAAATCGCTAGTGCAGAGAGGAGGATAGAGGTTTATTATTTTTTCTTCATATTTGGCACTCCCCAGCGCTTTTGGGTTGTCCCCCATAATTGTGCATTAATATTTCTGGCTGTCAAAAGTCATATCTGTCAGCAGTATCTACTCAATAAATGTTAGCACTCCTCAGTGTTTTTGGGGTGTCCTCTCTAATTGTGCATTAATATTTCTGGCTGTCAAAAGTCATATCTGTCAGCAGTATCTACTCAATAATTTTAAGCACTCCTCAGTGTTTTTGGGGTGTCCTCTCTAATTGTGCATTAATATTTCTGGCTGTCAAAAGTCATATCTGTCAGCAGTATCTACTCAATAAATTTTAGCACTCCTCTGTGTTTTTGGGGTGTCCTCCCTAATTGTGCATTAATATTTCTGGCTGTCAAAAGTCATATCTGTCAGCAGTATCTACTCAATAATTTTAAGCACTCCTCAGTGTTTTTGGGGTGTCCTCTCTAATTGTGCATTAATATTTCTGGCTGTCAAAAGTCATATCTGTCAGCAGTATCTACTCAATAAATTTTAGCACTCCTCTGTGTTTTTGGGGTGTCCTCCCTAATTGTGCATTAATATTTCTGGCTGTCAAAAGTCATATCTGTCAGCAGTATCTACTCAATAAATGTTAGCACTCCTCAGTGTTTTTGGGGTGTCCTCTCTAATTGTGCATTAATATTTCTGGCTGTCAAAAGTCATATCTGTCAGCAGTATCTACTCAATAATTTTAAGCACTCCTCAGTGTTTTTGGGGTGTCCTCTCTAATTGTGCATTAATATTTCTGGCTGTCAAAAGTCATATCTGTCAGCAGTATCTACTCAATAAATTTTAGCACTCCTCTGTGTTTTTGGGGTGTCCTCCCTAATTGTGCATTAATATTTCTGGCTGTCAAAAGTCATATCTGTCAGCAGTATCTACTCAATAATTTTAAGCACTCCTCAGTGTTTTTGGGGTGTCCTCTCTAATTGTGCATTAATATTTCTGGCTGTCAAAAGTCATATCTGTCAGCAGTATCTACTCAATAAATTTTAGCACTCCTCTGTGTTTTTGGGGTGTCCTCCCTAATTGTGCATTAATATTTCTGGCTGTCAAAAGTCATATCTGTCAGCAGTATCTACTCAATAATTTTAAGCACTCCTCAGTGTTTTTGGGGTGTCCTCTCTAATTGTGCATTAATATTTCTGGCTGTCAAAAGTCATATCTGTCAGCAGTATCTACTCAATAAATTTTAGCACTCCTCTGTGTTTTTGGGGTGTCCTCCCTAATTGTGCATTAATATTTCTGGCTGTCAAAAGTCATATCTGTCAGCAGTATCTACTCAATAAATGTTAGCACTCCTCAGTGTTTTTGGGGTGTCCTCTCTAATTGTGCATTAATATTTCTGGCTGTCAAAAGTCATATCTGTCAGCAGTATCTACTCAATAATTTTAAGCACTCCTCAGTGTTTTTGGGGTGTCCTCTCTAATTGTGCATTAATATTTCTGGCTGTCAAAAGTCATATCTGTCAGCAGTATCTACTCAATAAATTTTAGCACTCCTCTGTGTTTTTGGGGTGTCCTCCCTAATTGTGCATTAATATTTCTGGCTGTCAAAAGTCATATCTGTCAGCAGTATCTACGCAATGGATTCAAAGCAGTCCACATATGATCTAAATGAGCAACCAGGTTCTGTCACCAGTCCTGATGTTAGTGTTCCCAGTACGTCATCTGGCCAAGGCGATGTCAAACAACAGAGTGTTTTCAAATTAGTGCAAAAAACAAAAACCAAAAAAAAATTTACTGTATTGAAGCGAAAACGAAGTGTAACTGAGCAAAAGTTAAGTGACGATAAAAAAAAAATTGCAAGCATGCCATTCTACACACGCAGTGGCAAAGAGAGAATGAGGCCTTCACCTTTGGCTATTAGTGGCAGATCCCAAAAAGTTACCCAGCCTACAATTGGTGCACAACTACTGTTACGCGTCAAAGCTGAGCTGCAAGATACCAGTGAGGCATTACAGGAGAATATTTGCTCTGATTCACAAATGACAACAATCCCTGTGGAGAGTCCATCCAACAGTGGGATGTCTAATCGTGAGCATTCTGCTGATGTGTGCCTTAATAGCCCGAGTGTAGCCGGTGATACCCAAATTGAGGATGCCACTTTGGAATTAGAAGAGGATGAGGGGGAGATTTGTGTAGGCGACGAGGGCGCTAATGAGGATGTTGATGAGGATGAGGTTGTTTGTGTAAGTCCTGCACCAGTGGCAGCAGTTCTGGCACGTGACAAGAAAAAGGCCATTGTCATGCCTGGGCATAAAACAAAAAAATCCACTTCTTATGTGTGGAATTATTTCTACCCAAATCCAGACAACAATTGTATAGCCATTTGTAGTGTATGTGAAGCCACAGTCAGTCGAGGGAGGGACCTTAACCATCTTGGAACCTCGTCTATGTTACGCCATTTAACGAGAGTTCATGGCAAAGTGTTGGGAAAAGCTGAAAGTTCTTCCCAAAAGAATACAAGCACTCCCTCATCAGCTAAGACCCTCCGCTCACCGACATACCGACGGCCACAAAATACACCCACCACACCATCCTCATCAATATCCTCAGTAGCGCTCGGAGTTAGCCCGGCATCCCACTTAAGGCTGGATGACTCCGGCACTATTATTGATTCCTCTGAAGAAAGCGTTAGTCCTGCTGCTGCTGTTGCTGCTGCTGGGGGTGAATCGTCATCCCAGAGGCAGGTGAATAAAATGAGCAGTCCTACATTTCAGCAATTAACTGTGAAACAATCCTTTGCGAGGGGAAGCAAATATGACAGCAGTCACCCAGTCGCCAAGCGAATCACAGACGCCATGGCTGCAATGTTAGTGTTAGATCTGCGTCCAATCTCCACCATAAACGCAGCTGGTTTTTCACAGTTAATTGAGGTTTTGTGTCCGCGTTACAGAATTCCATCGCGACACCATTTCTCCCGTAAAGCTATTCCACAACTATACCAAAAAGTGTGTAAAAATGTAGAGATTGCGCTGAAAAATGCCATTCTGCCCACTGTTCACTTAACCACAGATATGTGGACAAGTGGAAGTGGCCAAACCAAAGACTATATGACTGTGACAGCCCACTGGGTTGGTCATTCACCTTCACCAGCAGGAACAGCAGCAGCATGTACACCACTACGTAACATTTGTCACAGGCAGGCCACTCTTTGTATCACCGGCTTCACTAACAGGCATACGGCTGACAATTTGTTACGCAAACTGAGAGATGTGATTGATGCATGGCTTATACCACTCGGACTCTCCCCAGGGTATGTCATTTCAGATAACGCCAACAATATAGTGCGAGCATTACAGCTGGGTGATTTCCAACATATTCCCTGTTTTGCTCACACCATCAACTTGGTGGTGCAGAGCTTCCTACGAAACAACCGTGAGGTGCAGGAGATGCTTTCGGTGGCCCGTAAAATTTCAGGCCATTTCAGGCATTCAGCCACAGCATGTAGGAGATTACAGCAGCTCCAAGAGCAGTTTAACTTGCCCTGCCACCAACTTAAGCAAGAGGTGGTAACTCGGTGGAATTCCACCCTGTACATGCTTCAGAGGATGGAGGAACAGCGCAAAGCCATCCAAGCATATTGCACAAGTCATGACATTGGGAAAGGAGGGGGGATGTATTTCACTCTTGCACAGTGGGGAATCCTTTCAGTGCTGTGCAAGGTGCTGAAACCATTTGAAGTTGTGACATGTGAGGTCAGTGCAGACTCTGCTAGTTTGAGCCAAGTCATTCCTTTAATTAGACTATTGGAAAAGCAGCTTGAGAAAATGAAGGAGGAGCTGAAAGCAAGCAATTCAGCAAAGTATGTTGGCCTTGTCGATCAAGTACTTAATTCGCTTCACAATGATCCTCGAGTTATTAAGATCTTGAACTCGGATCAGTACGTTTTGGCCACTGTGCTTGATCCAAGGTTTAAAACCTACATTGAGTCTTTACTTGTAAATGAGCGAGATGTGAACTTTTGCAAGGAGCTATTGCTCAGCAAGTTGGCCGCTGAACTGGGCCTCGGCTTGACGACGTGTCCTCCTTCACTTTCTCAAGCTGTTGCTCGTAAAAAATTAAATTTCCAAAAAAGAAGCAGGGAAGACACAGGGGGCAGACGAGAACAATTTAACATCTGGGCTGGTTTGAAGGATTTTTCAAAACAAAGTGTCACTTTGCCCATAAGTCCATCCAATATGAGTATAAACATGCAAAGGATGGTGGAGGATTACTTTCAAGAGGTAGTTGATATGGAAATGTCAGACAGTCCCTTTCCTTACTGGGAAGAAAAGCAAGCTATTTGGAAACCCATGTACAAACTTGCTTTGCAATACCTAAGCTGCCCACCCTCCAGTGTGTACTCTGAACGAGTGTTCAGCACAGCAGGGAACTTAGTCAGTGATCGCCGTAGAAGGTTACTTCCCAAAAATGTGGAGAAAATGATGTTTATAAAAATGAACTACATCTTCCACGAGGAAGGCCTTCACCATCCAAGACATGCAAGCACTGACTGTTCTCTAATGGCGGATTCAAGCGGCGATGAATTGATAGTCTGTGATGATGACGATAACACTGATGAGGGTGAGGATGAAGCTGAAGATGATGCCGATAACATCTTTTTAAAACTTTCTATGTAAGTGTAGGGTGCAATCTACCCCCAAAGAGGAAAGGGACTTGTGGCATTTCCATATCACATACCATCTTGAAAGGCTGCTGTTAGGGCAATTTATCCTTAAGGGTAGGGTGTCATAGACAGAGTGACCCTAAACTGGCTTTGTCCATTTTTCATAATATTGTACAGTCTATAATGGCTGAATTTTTTAGTATTTTATACAAGTGGAGGGGGGCCTAGAGAGACAGAAACCAAACTGGCTTTCTCCATGTCAATTAATATTGTACAGTCTATAATGGCTGAATTTTTTAGTATTTTATACAAGTGGAGGGGGGCCTAGAGAGACAGAAACCAAACTGGCTTTCTCCATGTCAATTAATATTGTACAGTCTATAATGGCTGAATTTTTTGGTATTTTATACAAGTGGAGGGGGGCCTTGAGAGACAGAAACCAAACTGGCTTTTTCCATTTCTTTACATATTTAACTATAAGTGTAGGGTGTAATATACATTCAAAGACGATGGCTGCATTGCCAATATGCATAGATGGAGAGGAAGACAATCTGTTTTGTGTGTAGAATAGGCCTACCAACGAAGAATTAAACTGTTTTTTGGGATGATTTATTACCTCAACAATTAGATTACTTGTCTCTAAAACAGTTGGAGCACTAAATTGGGTTAATTTAGGCCCAAAAACATGGATTTTCCCAAAAAATAGCAAAACAAAACCAAACAAAACCAAAACCAAAACCAAAACACGCAATGGAGGTTTTGCAAAACCAAAACCAAAACCAAAACACGACGGTAATCCAGATCCAAAACCGAATCCAAAACCAAAACACGGGGGTCAGTGACCATCTCTATGTCAAATGCAGGGTAAATTTCATGAACAATAACTCTACTGCAGTCAATGAGTTGAAAAACAGTCATTGCTAATTAGAACAACACAGAAGTGCTGCAACTAACACTTAATAACAGTTCTCTTCTTGTTGACACACTTTGACTACAGTGTGCAAAAATCTCTCCTGAATGAAACATTTACTAAAAGTTCAGAGGTAAAACAAATAAATGCTTATTGCTAACTAGTATAATCTGTTGCATAGTGTTGTACTATGTAAGTAAGGATATGATGTGAAATATCATATACTCCTTCCTCTTTTCCCTCCCTGTTAAATGTGATCGTTGTAAAAATGTATCCATAACATTGATCTCAATGTACTTACAAATAGATTTATCAAGAGAGTCCTGATCCTGGCAATGAGGTTGATTTTTATATTTTATCAACGCTTACTGTGATTACTGAGCTCTTAACTTTCAGTTCCACTGTTAAAAAAAACTAAAATTAAACAGTTTTATTTTTTAATACAGCAGTGTTAATTAGAACAACACAGTGAACAATCCAATGGTAGCTCGTTGATAAATAGAGTGAAATTTAAAAAAATCCTATTGCCTAAGACAACTCCACTTTTAAATGGCATTAGGGCTTTATTCCCTTTGATAAATCAGCCCCTAAATCTATAACCTTTGTTTTGTATTATTTGCAATACATTTTCTGTTGCTTAACTTAAAATGCAAACATTTGTTCCTTTTCAATATTAAAATAAAAACTGTGGTCCAATATAGAGTCTTGCCACATTTCTTCAATACTTGTCAACTTATGGCAGTCGGCATCCGGGATTTGCCGGGGGTAGATGGACGTGCGGGGGGCGGGGCTCAGAAAATTGCATCAGTTTGACCCCGCGTGACATAATTGTGACATAATGATGCAAACAAGTCATTTTGCAGCAGGGGTGGGGTCACATGCCGCGATTCTCAGGGAATCGCAGCATTTTGGATCTAATTTTGCCAACTTCACTAGGAAGTGGGCAGATACGGGAGGCTGCCATACTCTCCCGGGAGTCTGGGAGACCCACCCGGAATCCAGGAGTCTCCCGGACATTCAGGGAGTATTGTTTCTTCACTCATCTAGTGATTTCTTCAGAAGCATGTATCAGTTAACATGAGCCCTTATATTATTTAATCCCATAAGATCCAATTAGTTCATATCTAGTTTAATTATTTGCAAACATTTTCTGGGGGTAGGGCAAGGTTTACAATCATGGTTCGAGTTCATTTTAAAATGAGTGTTATTAAATATTTTTCTATTATAATACAATTTAAATAATATATTTAAATCATATAAAAGTATTTTAATAGTATTTGAATGTAAATGTTAAAATTGTCTCAATTTAAGGTCTAACATGTTTGAGCCGGTTTACACATGTGAAAACCAGCTTGATCATATGCAAACTGGCTCAATCATGTGATCAATTCGTCAAACTGGTTCAAGAATTGATCTGCAGCTGGTTTCAGCACCTCTAGTTACAACAGACAGATTATTGTACACCTGAAATGTTGTCAGTTATATATAGCTGTTTAGTAAATGGAGGGAAAATGGTTGCTAGGTAATGTAAGGTTAAATGTTACCTGTGGTCCAATGGCTTCTCCTTCCTGTTCCTGTGTTTTGCTCCCTGTGGTTCCTCTATTAGCATGTGTTACAGACAAGCTATAGTATCCTGTGTGTTGTTGTATGCACCAACCTAAACTGTGTACACTGAATACGACTGATTACTTGTTCCCGAAGAGTACCTATCTGTCATCATGCATAAAGAGCCTGCACTAACAGTACTCTAACATCCCTACACTACTTGAGAATACATATAAATATATAAAATATAGTAGAAATATAAAAATAGGTATACATAGGTATAAAAAATGTATACATTCATAGTACTTTGATAACCTTGTTCAATGTTTTGCTAATCAAAATTCCTGGTCTTCAGTTTTTCAGATGTAATCCAGAATATATATACATTGAGCTAACTGCAGAAAAAGATAAACAAGAGTTTAAAGTAGAGGGCAGACTACATAGCACAGTCTAAAACAACCTGATAACTAAACAATATTACTCCACAGGTATGGTGGTATCTTCTAAACTAAAGCTCATATGTATAAAGTTGTTTTTGCAAATATGTATGTACTGCCATTTTTAATCAGTTGCTTTAAACCAGGATTCGGCAACCCCCAGCATGTGTGCCAGACACAGTGTCATTTGGCACGCCGCCTGGAGCTGTTTGTAAAACTGAAGACGGACGAAAGACGCGTGTACTGATGAGGTGGGTCGCACACCTGCTGACTACATATGTATTTGAAAGTTAATTAGGGGCACTTATGTGTAACATAATGTGAACTTGGGACAATACTATGTGGCCTAATATGAACTTGGGACAATACTATGTGGCCTAATGTGAACTGGGGACAATAACTATGTGGCCTAATGTGAACTGGGGACAGTTTCGCGTTTGGCATCTCGTTTTACGACAGTTGCACCAGTGACTGTTGATATACAAAGACTCCCAATCCTATGTTAATTTTTGTCAGTGTTTCAGGGGTTGGCCAACCCCAGTTTCATTGTTTATTTTACTACAAAAATATATTTATACATTATTAAATAAATATAATTATTATTAACTACCAATTAGTTCAATAGCTGTTAGAAAGATAAGTAAATTCAATTCATCTTAAAATTTTACATTTTTCATGATCCTTGACCTAGTTTTTATTCAGATTTCTTTGACAGCATAATCTCCTTTGTTTGAGTATTTTTAAATCTATAGTCCCTGCCTCACTGGTTATTGTATGTGCTATAAATTCAAATTGCTATTAGCAGTTAGCAGTGTGAATTAAATCAATTACTGTCACGATTCGGGGTCTTAGTCCTGTTTACACCACTCTGCGATACCATATCACCGTTCATCTTCCTCCTGGTCGAATGCAGCATTCTATCCTGGGACATGCGTGACTTCTGTCTGCAGTACTGGAGGCTGCCATCTTGGTCGAGACATTTGCTAAACATCCTGCTGAGTCTGAACACCTGATCTCATCAACTAAATGGCTTTCTCTGCAGACTTTAAGAGCCTCCTCCTACACTCAGCAAATTGCCAGTGCAACACTTTCCTAGTTCCTGGTTCCAGACTTCAACAGCTGCTGTTTGTTTGCTGCTTCATCCTGTCTGCTGTATACAGATCTCAACCATCAGTCCTTCGTGTGAATTCAGCTTCACCCTGTTTGCTGTTCTATGGATTTCTACCATTAACCCTCTGAGTGAGTTTAGCTTCATCGGGTATGCTGTTGTATGGAATTTTACTATTAACCCTTTGAGTGAGTCCAGTATTCCTCCTCCTAACATCTAGTATACGGGATTAGAGCAAGCTCTATGAGCAAGGCATTAATCCGGCCTCCCAGTTTCCACTACACTCCTGGCATCTAGTCCCAGAGGTGCGGAGATGGATCCCAGAAACCCTATTGCTGTCACAATTACCTTGTGGGTGTTGTCTGCCACTTAGTTTGGAATGTCTGTTTGGAAAATCTGTTAGTGAGTAATTTATCGAAAAGTTTGAGATCTACATTGAGTAACGAGATGGGTCTATAACTGGACAATATAAGGAGCCACAACCCATTTTAGGGTTGACCACTATGTGGTGGCCCCGTCAAATTTAGAATTGAATAGAAAAAAACGTGGGCCTTCACGGTTTGATTGATTGCTTAAGTGCACTTAATTGTCTTCTGGGTGCATTGCAAGATGCAAGCCCACATTCTTCTTTGGAAACACTCACAAAAGCAATCTACACTATGTGTCCAAAAGTATTTGGACTCTTGACCATTGCACCAGCAGGAATTGTAATGACATTGTATTCAAAAACATATACTTTAATATGGAGTTGGTCCCCCTTTTGCAGCGATAACAGCTTCCACTCTTCTAGGAAGATTTTCCACAAGATGTTGGAGTGTTTCTGTGGGAATTTGTGCCCATTCACTCTGTAGAGCATTTATGAGGTCAGGTACTGATGTTGGATGAGAAGGCCTGGCTTGCAATTTCCTTTCCAGTTCATCCCAAAGTTGTTCGATGGTGTTGAGGCCAGGGTTCTGTGCGGGCCAGTCAAGTTCTTCCACACCGAACTCATCAAACCATGTCTGTGTAGTTCTTGCTCTGTGCAATGGGGCATAGTCATATTGGAATAGAAAAGGGCTTCCCCAAACTGTTGCCACAAAGTTGGAAGCATAGCATTGTCCAAAATGACTGAAGCATTTAGATTGCTCTTCACTGAAAATAAGGGGGCCTAGCCCAAACCTTGAAAAACAGCCTCATATCATTATCCCTCCTCCACCAAAGTTCCCAGTTGGCATAGTGCAGTCAGGCAGGTAATGTTCTCCCGGCATCAACCAAACCCAAAGTCACCCATCTTACTGCCAAACAGAGAAGCGTGATTTATCACTCCACAGAACACGTTTCCACTGCTCCACAGTGCAGTGTCAGTGTGCTTTACGCCACTCTATCCGATGCTTGGCATTGGTCTTGGTGATGTGAGACTTGCGTTCAGCTGCTTAGCCAGGGAAATCCATTTCTTAAAGCTCCAGCCACACAGTTTTTCTGCTTACATTAATGCCAGTGGAAATTCAGAACTCTTCTACTATTGAATCAGCGTTGGCCACTTTTATGCACCATGCACCTTAGTAGCTGTTGCTCCAACTCTGTGATTTTACATGGTCTTCCGCTTCGTGGCTGAGTTGCTGTTGTTCCAAAATGCTTCCACAGTTGACTGTGGAATATCCAGCAGTGATGAAATTTTACAAACTGTCTTATTGCAAAGGTGGCATCCTAAAACAGTACCACGCTTGAAGTCACTGAGCTCAACAGAACAACCCATTTTGTATCACAAATGTTTGCAAATGGAGACTGCATGTCTAGGTGCCTGATTTTATACACCCCTGGCAATGAGTCTGATTGAAACACCTCATTTCAATAATTAACAGGTGTGGCCAAATACTTTTGTCCATATAGTGTATGCCTACATTTGCAAGCTTGAGAACACACCAGAATTTGTGCATGGTGGAAAAAATAAAATGTCCAACTTACTTCCTCTTTAGGATCACGTTGTTCATTTATACATTTTTCTCCTAAAATACTACTTAATTTAGCCTCATTTACATCTTAAATGTTAACCAAGAGTCATTGGACATTGGGATTGTGTTTATTACATGTGTCACTTTTGTGTGTGTTTATATTTGTATTACATTGTTTGAAGGGAAACTGGAAGGTGTAAATAAATCTAAGAGCATCATCATTGAGTTACTTCATTTCAACTTTATAACACTGCCCAGTAACATATGCTGCAGTCTATCTCATAAGTGGAAAGTTAAATGGATGGATGCAATACAATTCAACACTTACAATTCAATTTAAAATAAAAAAAGTACCAGCAAAGGAAGATTTTTTGAAGGGAGTAAAGGAAAATTTCGAAGGACCGCTGAGACCAAATAGAGAGAGGTAAATGGTAACAGTTCAGCATTCAGGGATGAGCACAACTAAAAAATAAGAAGGGTCCCAAAATCTGTAAGAATCTAGGAGTCACTCCTATATCAGAAGAAAACCATCTTCTCCATCTCGGTTGTGTAGGATAAAACCGAAGCGTCATACTGGACCGTCAATTTGAGGCAACAATCACTAATCAGCCATGGAAATACAGCTTACCGATTGATGTTTTATGTTTTCACATAAGGAAAAAAAAGTGTTAAAATACCGAAACATTCTGAGATACGGGTTTTTCTCTCATCTTTAACTTTAAGATTCTGGTTACTACTAAGAAAGTAATTAAGAGCACATTTCATATTCTCTTTCCATTTCCCTTTAAAACTGCACCACCATCGAAGCAGAACGTGGTAGTCACTGAGAAGCTGCAATGTTTTGGGGCTTCGCATTGGTCCTACCACTCATCAACACGTCTCAATTGTTGCACATCTGTTTTTAAAACAGTAGCAATCAGCTCTATGTCGGGAATCAGAGGTTCGGAAAATCCGTGTCGGGGTAAGTCTTGACGGGTTTTTGGTAGTCGCTGTAATGTCTACCTACCAGCAAACATGCTCTCTGGATACAATAATTATTTGATTGATTGCATGCACATGGGAAAGAAAAAAAATAGTATATATTGAGCAATTAGAGAATTGATTATAAATTATAGGGAAAACATAAGTCATAAAAGAGAGGTGCATAAATGTCTTTTTAGAAACGATAATAGATGTGCTATTTTAATCTCTAATACCAGAACAGCAATTGTACAATTCCAAAGTAAGGAGCCCTCTTATCAGTGTGATACAGCCCAAACTGTCCTAATTAAAGCATCAAAGCATGTTGTAAGAGCTATAAAAAGGTAAGCCTTTTCACTTAATGGCCTCTTAAAAAAGTAAAAACACCTTGGATGGGAGAAAAAGTAATATCAGGGGAGAGCACCTTAGCAAACAAAGGGTAGCTCTTCTTTTGCAAACTCTGGCTTTTTCAGTAGCTCAGCATGTGGTGAGACAGGAATCATTAATTGCCTTATCCTGTTCTGGTTTTCTCCCCTCTTTCCACACCTGCATACAGCTATCACTGCTACAAGTTTATGGAGCATGAGGAGGCAGGTTTGACGCCATGTAACTGGCTGCAGCTAACAGCTGCAAACCAGCAGAGCTCAAAAGATAGTAAAATGTAAAATGCCACTGGAAGCAGGGAATACCTTTGAAGTTTTTTTTCTCCTTTTTGCAACATGGCATTGACCATTTCCTTTTCTACCCCATCAGGTACACAGTGCTCGGTTGTAATGACTTAGCCAATGACCTGTTTGGATGTCACTCAGTATAAACACATACATATGTTGCACAAAATAAAGGTTAAGCAACCTGAATGATACTACTACATGCCATGTTCCTAATTATTAACTTACAAAATGACAAATGTACGTAGCCGGATAATTTTACAAATTCACCAAATAAAATAAATATTAGGAAATGTAGAGACAAGAATTTAACCGTTGTGGGTAAATGTCATCAGAAATTTATATATTAGAACTGAGAGCTGATTCTAAAAATTGATCTCATTGCTAGACAAATTAAAGGTACAATATGCAGACAAAACTGTAATAGAAAATGCACCCAATGTTTTTGGAGATCACAGAGAGGCAGTTAGGATTACCAACAATCAGCACTGGCTGTTTCCTGGCCCCAGCCCACTGCTGTACTTCGGTGCTGCCACCAGGTTTTG